>NC_067472.1:103296401-103496805 GCF_947179515.1 Apodemus sylvaticus
CTCTGCGGTGGCCTGGCTTTGGCAACCTGGTGCAACCCTGCCAGGGCAGCCTGCAAGCTCCCATCGCCACCCACTGAAGCCGAGGCCGCCGCGGCCCCACCGAGTGGCCAGGGAGACCCGATCTAGGGATCCGGTGCTTTGCTACCCCCGATCTCCAGATCCGCCCCTCCTGGTCCATCCAAAAAGCCTTGGCGGCTGGACCCTAGCCCCTAGCCCGGTAATCTCCCTTAGTGACCAGAGATCAAAGGGAGAAAGGAGAGAAAATAATCATTATATCTCATCCTGGGGTGTGTTGAACTTATACTCCAAAATGAAAAGGGCTGGGGTCACCTGCTAACATCTGGGCAAGAGCCACGCATCTGGACGAGGATCAATTATGATTCATCCCCAGAGGAGATTGAAAAGCTAATAACATTTACAGTCTGTGTGCCAAGAACTGTGTAAATACTTACATTAATTTCCTCCGTCCTAACAACACTGTGATAGGCCCCGTTGTGCATACACAGGTGTTCGCGTTTCACAGGAGGAAACTGAGACCTAAACCCACGTGGTGACCCTGAGACCCACAGAGACAGATCGAATGGGAAAAAAAGCTCTGGGAACTCGGGTGGCACAAGCTGCTAATTCCAGCACTTGGGAAGTAGGGGCAAGAGGCTTCAGAGTTAAAGATCATCCTCCACTACACAACCAGTTGCAGTAGAGGCTAGCCTGGGCTATGTGAGACCCTGCCTCATTTTGTTTAAGGTGAAGAGAGCCTTGCATTTTCCTAAGTGTCTTCCAGGACAGACGGACACACACACAAACACACACACATACACAAACAAACACACACACACAGTGCTACACAGGAAAAGGCTCCACAGCTCTGCAAGCTGAGAACCACTTACACTAACCCCTCAGCATTGAAGGGTAGGGGCAGATAATTGCTTTTAATGAGTTGGAGTCTGTCAGAGGGGAAAAGGTGTTCCTCTTGGTTTAAGTCTGTGTTTTGATGTTTACTATAACAGAACTTATGTTTTCAAAATACACTAGCATCCTGTGGCACTGTCTGATGAAGCATACTTTGGGATACATCTCAAATGTTCATGATGACAACGTTTTCTGACCCTTTCATGAGCACCAAGCACCATTTTAAGTACCAATCTATTCCTTAAAACTACCCAGATAACTTGAGGGAGAGAGGAAAAACTAAGAGCTGAGAATGCTATGGGTGACAACATAAAGCCCATGGGGGTTGGGGCGGGGTTTGTGGTCACCATTCTTGCCTGCTACTGTTACTCTCCCATTTTGCAGAATGAAACTGATGTGCAGAGCCGTGACATCATTTTCTCCAGGGCATAGTCACACGAGCGAGTGGGCAGCGGCCCAGGCAGGCTGGGCCAGGCCTGTGCTGGTCCTTAGGACA
This sequence comes from Apodemus sylvaticus, assembly GCF_947179515.1. Taxonomy (NCBI): domain Eukaryota; kingdom Metazoa; phylum Chordata; class Mammalia; order Rodentia; family Muridae; genus Apodemus; species Apodemus sylvaticus. Next base: position 103,297,807 of record NC_067472.1, read on the forward strand.
GCCTCTTTACTGCCCCTCCACCATACTCGCAGGGTAAATCTCAGGACTGAGTCCTCATCAGTAAAGCTAGTTTTCTGTGAGAGGGTCTCTTCTCCTTCTAGGGCCTCCCTCTCCTATCTATCCATCAAAACCTCCACCACAGGTACCCCCCCTAGATGAAGAAATGGGCCCAAGATTTGAGTTTAAACAACTTGTTGGATTCTGGCACCACTGTTTACAGGCTGGTTGGTTTTAGACAGCTAATTTGACCATCAGTTGCACTCAGTAGAATCTAAGCAACCTCTTCTGCTTTATGGGACCTGAGGTGGACTGAGGTCATTGTTACAAAGTGCTAGACAGGGCCCAATCCCTTGAAAGAACTCAGCAAACTCTGTCTTGCACCTTTCATACTTCACTCTGGGAACTCTTCCCCAACTGTCTCCACCCTGTCTCTCTAGAGGGGCTGGAGGCTCCTCTGCTATGGGCTTTAGCCACCTCAGCTTGCCACACCCTTGACCCTGAAATGATGGCCTCATGTATCTGAATGCCCCACTAAAAGTTATCTCTGAGAGCCAGCCTTGCTGATTGCTATATCTGCAGGGCCTAGCACCTCCAGCCTGGCACCCAGGAGGAGCCCACTTGATGTCTGGTGGATCAATAGCTGGATCATGGTAACTGAAAACGAGGCTAGTATTAATTATTGAAAGCCCACCATGCCAAGGCCCAGTTCCAGCATTCCACATGGACTCTAGCTCCTTTAATAAAACTGACATATGAGATGAATGCTAATAATTTCTTATTTGGAGAAACAGAAGCATGGGAACGTGTCCAATAAATAATGGAGAAAGGATGTGTGCCCAGTTTGGAGGCTGCGAATGGGTGCGCAGAGGGATTCCTGCCGCCCTTGCTGACATGGGCAGCCGTGCAAGTCCTGCCTCTCCTATATCTCCTCGCATCTGTGCAGTGAGGGGTGGGTCTGGCTATGGACGGAGCCCTTGATTGTCTGAAGGCTTAGGAAACACTGGGAGAATAAAAAGAGACACTTGGCCTAAAAGAGACCTTAAAACAGCATCAGCACCAGGTCAGCCCAGCGTGAGGCAGAGAGTGCAGTGGCCAGCAGGCCAGGAAGCCCACACCCATCATCATGAGCACCCAGGTCAGAGCTGGCTCCAGCTCAGCTAAGACCAAACCAGCTTTATCTGCAACAAAGAAAGGTCAGAGTCAAGTTTACAACAGGGCTAAGGACAATCACAACCAGCTCTTCTGTGTGTGCCATGTCCTCGCATCAACCCTGCGACTGTCATTCCTGAGAATGACGGCCTGAGAGGCCTGGGCCTGCACCAGAGTCACACAGGGTTGATTGACAGAACTGCCTGTTGATTGGCAGATCCACTCCAGTCTATCACACACTAAAAGTCGCTCTATCTCTTTAAGCGGAGAGCAGGCAGGGCCCGAGGGTCATGCCTGCACAACTGGCAAGCAAGTAAGAGAAGTAGCCACTTGGCTCATTAAAAGTTTAGCCAGGCAAGCAAAGTGGGCGCCTGGGGCAGATGGGACTCCCTGGGACGCAGGCCTCAGCTGGACCAGGCATTAGGTCCAGGCTGATATAATTGGGCCCCAGGTGCCCTGCTAAGTCTGTGGCCCCATGGGGAGACTGAAGGAGCCACCAAGGTCCAGTTCATTACAGCTTAATTAGTGGCAAATCACTTGGCAGCCTCAGGGACACTGCGACACGCTCAGAGCAAGAAAAGTTTGAGTACTTGGAACTTCTTCCCATGTGGCCTACAACTTTCTTTGCTGCCTGTAAAACTTTCTCCAACCCCGAAGGACACTAGGTCCCCATTGATGGCCAGGTTTCTCTAGATTGTTCAAGCCCAGTGTGCCATCAGAGGCTGGCATAAGCCCCAGCCACTGCCTGGCCATCTGGGGCACTGCTGGCTCCTCAGGCCTCAGGCTGGCCTCAGTGTTTTCCTCTGGCTTTTTCCCCCATCCTGTCTTGGGACACACACAAGGTCAAGTACCACAACACTGAGACACTGTCTCATTCCCACCCAGACAACGGTCCCTCCACTCCCAGGGCAGGTCACAAATGTTCCCCAACCACCTGAGCCACATTTCCTCCTCACAGCACCCACAGGAGGGAGGGGGGGGAGGGAGGGAGGGAGGCTGATGTAGAGATGATGTCAGTGACAAACGGCCACTGTTTCAGAAGCAAACGTCTAACATACTTGCAACAACCCATGTGCCCCAGAAGATCTGCACAAGGTGGGCATTCTCATCTCTGTGTACTGATGAATAAGCCAAGCCCCCAGGGCTTCACGATTGCCCACCTCATGCAACTGCCCCTTCGTAGAGAACAGTAGCTTTGGACTGAGACCAGTTTGGGCCCAATCTTAACTCTGCTGCTACTGTGTAAATGCACATATGATATGTATTTAGCTTCTCTAAATCTCTGTTTATAAATGGGAAGAGGGTTTTAAGCACATGTACTACATAAAATTATGAGGGTAAAGGCAGTGTCTATAAAACACCTGTCATAGGCCTAGCCCAAGGTAAACTTTGATTGATTATGTTATATTTTAATAAAATGCAGGGGGGGCTATGGACTACAAAATTTGATGCCAATAATTCTGAAAATATCTTTTTTCCCTTGGACCGAGGACTTGGAGGACTTGTCCAACTTGTCCAGGTTGGACACCAGGTCCCAGGTTTTGATTCTGCTAGAGGCACAACTTGCCCTGTTCAGGCAGGCATGGAGTCTCATGAAGTCTTAGACTAGGCAGTAAGACCAGCACGGCTCATGCTGGGGTAGGGACAGCATCAATGTGAAATGTCACAATCTCCCTGAAGCACACAGTCTCTGCTCCAGGAGGTTTTAGTGAAAACAGAGTTGTGAAATCTGGACGGAGATGAGCATGCTCTGCACATCCTAGGGCTGCAGAGAATTATCCTGCACCATCTTACACACGAGGTAGCTGTGGTTCCAAAGGTTAGGGCACTCATGTGGCAGCCGCCAGGCCCAGAGTGAAACCCAGGGTTTCCCTGCCCAGAGAATATTGGTGCAGATTAGCAAGAAGTTTCCTTAGCAATCCCCCATCACTTCACCCTGGAGGGGCTCTGATACCTCTGAACAAAACCATGAGTAAGCGCGTGCAGGGCAGAGAAAGGGAGGCCCGGGGACAGGGACAGGGACAGACAGAGGGAGTAAGGATGGCAGGGCCTGTCTTCTGCCTCCTCTCTCTTGCTTCCGTGCACACATTTAACTCTAGATAAGCCCCAAACTGAAATAAAGCAGAGCTCATGGTGAAAGACAACTTAAAATGCGCCCCACAGCCCTTTTCCAGGCAGGGGCCTCACACTCTGCCTTCACAGACCTTGGGGGAAGGGATAAGATCAGTCACCCCGATCTACGTGGTGGGCATTGATGCTAGGCCCAGAACTGAGGAGAAATCCACTGACAGACCTGTGCTCAGGGCCGACAGAGAGAAGCCGGGCCTGGAGCCTTCTCGGGACCCTGAACCAATCGGCAGTGGCCTCTTGCTTCCACTCACTCTTTTGACCTTCTTGTGAGCGCTCGCCAAAACCAAACCTGCAGAATGAGTGGGGTTTGCAGGAAACAGGGAGTCTAGGATCTAGGGCGAGCATGTTATTGCCTTGCTTGATGCTGTGAAGACATATTCGGCAGAAGCAAGTTAAGGGGGTAAAGATACTCGGTTTCAGAAGACAAAGCTCGCGAGCTTGCCGGTGACTCATACTGCCAGCAGGAGCTAACAGTACCACTCCTCACCAATCCACCTACAGCACAAGTAGGCTTGACTTTCAAAGCCCTACCCTTAGTGGCCCGTGTCCACCATGAGGCCCCAGGTCCTTCCTCAGCAGCCACCAGCTGATAACCAAGTGTTCAAATACAGGATCCTGTGAGGCCCTTCACATGCAGTCGATAGGGAAACAGGTGACCAAAGTTGGTCCAAAGTCCCCCAGAGAAGACCACCTGGAGCTCAGAGAAGACAGAGCACCCAACACTAGTAAACATGGAAAGCAGCATTGATAGGGTCAGAGCCAATGCTGCCTCCTGGTTGTGTGCCGAGGGAAAAGGCCTCACCTGTGACCTCTTCTGTGAGTTAGCAATAGGGTCAACACAGGCTTGTTGTAAGATCAGTGACAGAGTCTCAGCCGTTGTTTATAGTGTGTGTGAGTGAGTGTATTTGTGTGTGAGTGTGTGTGTGAGTGTGAGTGTGTGTGAGTGTGTGTGTGTGACTATTATGTGAGTGTGCGTATGAGTGTATGAATGAGTGTGTGAGTATATGTGAGTGCGTGTGTGAGTGTATGTGAGTGTGTATAAGTGTGTATGTGTGTGAATGTGTGTGTGAATATGTGTGTGTGTTGTGTGAGAGAGTGTGACTGTGTGAGTGTGTGTGTGTGAGTGACTGTTGTGTGAGTGTGTGTATGAGTGTATGTGAGTGTGTGTGACTGTGTATGTGTGTGAATGTGTGTGAGTGTGTGTGTGTGAATGTGTGTGTGAGTGTGTTGTGTGAGAGTATAAGTGTGTGTGGGTGAGTGTGGGTGAGAGTGAGTGTGGGGGGTGAGTGTGTGGGGATGTGAGTGTGTGTGAGTATGTGTGTGAGTGTGTGCGTGTGTGAGTGTGGTTGTATGTGTGTATGAGTGTGTATGTGTGTGCGTGTGTGAGTGTGGGTGTGTGTGAGTGTGGGTGTGAGTGTGTACGTGTGTGTGTGCGAGTGTGTACGTCTTTGTGCACGTGTGTGAGTGTGGTTGTGTGTCAGTGTGTGTGAGTGTATGTGTGTGTACATGTGTGAGTGTGTGTGTATGAGAGAGTGTGTATAAGTGTGTGTGTATGAGTATGTGAGTATGTGAGTATGTGAGTGTGTGAGTGTGTGTGTGTGTTTTCATGCCATGACCTCATTTGACCCTGCAATACACCTAACGTAGAGGGGCCTCAGGAAGTATGGTGGCGGGAACACAGGAGACAGAAGGGTAAAGTTGAAGCTGTCGTTGTGCTTGTTCATCAGAAGAGCATTCTGAGTCTCAAAGTGAGAAAAATAACTTCCCAGCCACTCAGAACTGGAACAGAACCCAGGTGCCCTGCTCTGCGACCTGACACTGGAATGGGCTTTGGATGGTGTGTAATGGTGTACAAGGGAAGTCTAGCAACCAGAGGGCTCTACACCAGCCCTGCCAGGCTCAGACAGCCCAGGCACAGCCCTTTCCAGCTCGACGGGGAGAGGTTGCCTTGTGGAGTGTGGTGTTTGGGTGCCACCTTGTGACATATCTGAGAAGTGCAGCCTGTGACCGACTGATCAGACAAGAAAGACCTCTGGCAGGCGGTGGTGGCGCACGCCAGTAAACCTAGCACTCTGGGAGGCAGAGGCAGGCAGATTTCTGAGTTCTAGGCCAGCCTGGTCTACAGAGTGAGTTCCAGGACAGCCAGGGCTATACAGAGAAACCCTGTCTTGAAAAAACCAAATCCAAAATAATAAATAAATAAATAAATAAATAAATAAATAAATAAATAAATAAAAGAACGACCTCCGGCAGCAAAGGTCCCAGCAGCGGCTAGGGATCTCCTGGTCCACAGATCCTGGACGAGGCTCTGGGGCCAGAATGGATTGGAGAAGACAGGCAGCTCCAGAGGCTTTGCCCAGAGATCAAAGGGCCCCACAGCCAAATCACCTTGCAGACTGGGAGGAACTGGGATCGGACGACTGGAGTTGCTGGGTTCTCCTCAGGACCAGGACCTTGGGCCAGCCTCAGGTGACCTCTCACCTGGCCTGCCACACAGCAGCCATATCACGCCATTTTTAAAATTTCTCTCTGCTTACAGTCTGAGGTCTTCGGCATGATGTCTGCTTGGGGGCACTAGGGTGCTCAGCCCAAAGCACCACGGGAGGAAGAGTTTCCACCGCTTCTTTCTGTACGAGACCCACAGGAGGGTAGGTAGTCCTGCTGCACATCACACAGCAAGGTCCTGGCAGGTGAGCCCAACACCCAGACTGGCAAACTTAACTTCAGGCTTAGAAACTCTCGGTAAATCTCTCTCCCACACAACCGTCAACCGCTCACTTAAAAACAAAACAGCAGAGGCTGTACTGTGATTGGCATTCGTTTATTCAGCCCAAGTCCCGTTCTCATGGACACCATAGTGCACTCATCCGTTCCAGCAGAGCGACCCCCAGCCTGTGCCCAGGCCAGGTGTCTTCGAGAGGATCAGCCCTATCAGAAGGAGACTTGAATCTGAGTCCCAGTTAGCACTTACTAGTGCAGAGTCCTGGCCAGGGGCAAGCTCTGCCGTATATGGATTGCATCTGGAAGAGGTTTGATAATCATTGCTTTACAAAGGTTTGTGAGGCTCGAATGACCCACAGCTCCTAGGGGTCAGACGGTGAGGTCAGAACACTGGAGAGGAAACATGAGGAGGCGTGCAACCGAGCTGGCAAAGCACCGGTAACCTTTCCCCCAGTAAGATTCAGTTTTATGGATAGTTTCATTTTATAAATAGTCCTTTCTTTTTAAGACAGGATCTCACTATGCAGCTGACTCACCTTGAACTCAATATGTAGACCAGGCTGGCCTTGAACTCATGGAGATTCACTCACCTCTGTCTACCGAGCACCGTGATGAAAGGCATCTCCAGAATAGCTTTGGGGTAAAGTGGAGGAAAAATAGACCAAGATTGTTTTTAATTTTAGCACTCTTTATATTTAGCCAACTCCCGGTCATTTGCCATGATTCCACAGTTATGCCACATTATTTAATAGCTCTGAAATTCCATATAGATATGATTTGTTTAAACACTTTCTCTGTATACGCCTGGAACTCAATCTGTAAACTAGGCTGTTCTAGAACTCAAAGATCTGCCTGCTTTAAGGCATGTACAACCGTGCAGAACTTAATACAACATATTTTGATCATATTCACCCCTTACTCCTTTCAGATCCACCCGGTTTCCTTACCACGCCTCCAACTTCATATCCTTTCTTTTATTTTAAATAATCTGTTGAACCAACTTGTACTGTTCACACATCCTGGGTACGGGGCTACTCGCTGGGTACCACTGGGCCTATCAGAGCTCACAATATTAAAGAAAACTAGCATCCCCATCCCCAGAAGCCCTTGCCCCACCATGCTAGAATGTTGGCTGGCTTCTGGCCTTGTGTGGTCCTGTGCAACATTGGTTTACTCCACAGACCAAGGTTTTAAAGTCCAAATACTAGAGAAGCATCCTTCTCCCGGGGCTGGGTCTGCTGTACTTGGATCTTGTATTTTTCAAACCTGTTTTCTCACCTGCTAGAGAAGAAACCTTTACTGCCTGCTTCTCCTGAGCCCTGGAGAACACAGGAGAGAGACAGAGACAGACAGACGGAGACAAAGACAGAGACAGACAGATAGAGACTGAGACAGAGAGAGAGACAGAGACAGAGACAGAGAGACAGACAAAGACAGAGACAGACAGAGACAGACAGGAAGACAGAGACAGAGAGACAGAGACAGAGAGACAGACAGGGAGACAGAGACAGACAGAGAGCAAGACATACAGAAAAGAGAGGGGGGGTTATTGCTTTGGGGACTGGGATCACCGGGAATTCTGGAGGGAGTGCCCCTATGCAGTATGTGACATCCATAGCCCAGCACTGTGTCCCACCTCCCTCAGGCCACGCCCTTCTAGCCAAGGCAATGTTGAACCCCCAAGCCTGTCTGCCCTCTCTGACAGAAGGACCAACATCCATTTTAAGACTGTGCCCAGGAGCAGTGGAGATGTTAGGCTAAGAGAATAGGGTGCACAAGAGGAGAAGACCTTGTGAGTAGGAGACTCTACCCAGCATCTAGGGGACAGAAAGTGTGTCCTGTGCCCCAGCAACTAGAGTGGGCACCAGAGACTGACAGACCAGGAAATGCATTCTGGCCTACCTTTGTCACGAGGGGCTCAGTCTCCCCACTCAGAGCCTCAGCTCTCATGTGCACTGGGGTGCAGTGGGGGACATACTCCTCTCCTCAGTGTGCCGTAGAACTCGTTAGCTGACAAACGTGACGAGCCTTCTCCTTACAGTCTGGTCAGGCTCACTGAAAACATTACAAGTGTGATCTAATCTAATCTGGGAGCATAAAACAGCTCAGTGGATAAAGTCTTGGGAAAGGGTGAACTCAGATATCCAGAAGCAATGGTTTTGTTTTTAAAGGCACGGTTGTACACACCTGTAACTCCAGGACTCTGGATAGAGATAGGTGAGCCCCAGTTTAGCCAAAACAGTGAGCCCCAGCTTCCAGGGACTGTCTCAAAATCACCTTGAAAAACAATATACGAAGATGCTTGCTATCAGCTCCTGGCCTCTGCATGCTCACACATGCACCACACATAAAGCACTCCAAAAAACAAAATAAAATAAAGCCTAGGTTGTTTAGTTTTTCTTTAACATATGATCCAGGAAGGGAAAGGAAGCCACCCAACCTAACACCCTCCTTTTAAGAAAGGGCAGAGAAAGGCCTGGGGTGGGGGTGGCTAGCCCAAGGACTCACAGCCAGACTGCGGCATACCTCAAGCAAGAGTCTACATTCTTTTCTCCCTGTGGCCTCCTGTCAGTGCCTCCTGGGTCACATGCTCCATTTCTCTGGGCTGAGGTTCAGGTTTAAAGGGTACAAATATAAGTGAGATACAAGGAATCTCTCTGAGCAGGGAGACTGAGCCCCTAGTAACAAAGGTAGGCCAAAGACAGATGTCAAGGACTTCTATGAAACCTTATCTCTAAAACCTTCTGCCCACCCTACCAGAGACAGCCACCCTTCCATTCCTCTACACACTGATTCCTCCACACCAACCAGAGCCACTTTGCACGTGTGAAGACCTTTGAACCCCATGAATGGTTGGCTTTCTATTGCTGTGGTAAAACACTGACCAAAACCTACCTTGGAGAGGAAAGGATTTCTTTCAATTTATACTTTATAATCCATCACTGAGGGAAGTCAGGGCAGGAATTCAAGGGAAGAACCTGGAAGCAGGAGCCAAATCAGAGACCATGGAGGAACACTGATTTCTGGTTTGCTCCCAGGCTCACATTCAGCTATCTTCCCTACACCTCACAGGACCATCTGCCAAGGGCTGGCACTGCCCAGACTGAGTTAGACCCTCCCTGTCAATCAACAACCAAAAAGAAAAATTCACACAGACATACCTACAGGCCAATCTGAAGAAGTTTGTTTGTTTGTTTGTTTGTTTTTGTTTTGTTTTTTGTCTGCTAAGGGTCCCTCTCTCTAGTTTGTATCACATTAATAAAGATTAACTACTATATCCCACCAGAAATAAAGTTTGATATATGAGAGGGACAGAGGATTTGACACCCCTGACCATGTCCACAGGGAGAAATCTGGGGAGAAAAGTTTAGAACAGGACACTATGGAGATCTAGAAAGAGGAAGGAGAAGAGAGATGGTGGACACAGAACTGCCCACTGTCCTGGGGACTATTGGGGGACTGACAAGCCCAGTGTCCCTCTACAGTGATGGTGCACAGTGTGGGGCACCAGCACCCCTTCTGCTGAAAGATTCGGGGGACTGTGACGAAAGCCGGCAAGGAGACTTCCAGGGCTGGTGGTACCTGCTGCTCAGGCACAGACACAAGCCAGGCGAGGCTTGGGAGGAAAGGGCCCGTCAGGCAGAGGGATAGGCATAGCATGAGCAGGGCCGGGAGGTTTGCTCTCAGGGAGGAATGGGGAAGGAGAAGCCTTGACTGCAAGTCTAGACTTGCTGAGGCTGGTGGTGAGAGGTTAGGTGCTGAGGAGCTGGAGGAGGTGAAGTGGCTGGAAGAGCAGGCCTGCAGGAGACCTGGAGACGACCTGGAGAAACAAGGCTTTAGCAGCAGCCTGCAAGGGAAGCTGGAGGCAGGACTACAGCACTCGGTACATGGAAGGGTCCAAGAGACCCGGCACAGCCATGGTGGCCTTCCAGGAAAGGCATGCAAAAGAAAAGCTGGCCGGCATGCGGGTAGGCAAGGGGAGCAGGCCCAGGGTGACCACTTGCCCTTGAGATACCTGTGCCCACTCTCTGTTCCCTTCCTGGCTGAACTGCCACGGAGACCTCAGGACCCGCCCTCTGCATTCTGAGGCCTCAGAATCTCACCATCTCACTAGACACTGCCAACCTGCAGGAGGATCTCTGTCTGAGAGAGGATGCTCACTCTGCCTCCCTGAGGAAGCTCTAAACCAAAGAAGATGCATAGCTGGGGGTTCCAGTGTGCAGAAGACCCCTGGGTGAGTGACATCTTTCTAGCTGAGTGGTCGCTCAGCAACCATGGGCTGCTGTTTTCGAAGGGAATTGACATTCCACCTCCCCCGGGAAGCCTGCCTGGGGGAGCCATCGCCTCGCACGGCCAGGTCCCATCGTTCTGAGCTGAACTCTGAAGTCCAAGGTTTTAAACCTCTACAAGATGGGGCAGAGCCTTTGTACCCAACCACGGCCATCACGCATACACCCACACAAGACCTCCAGACCAAGGCCACCTCTCTGGCCTCTCTTGCTTCTTTCACACTCCACACATAAGGACTTTGGGGAGCTGTGTGACAGCCCCACAGAAAACTCCAGGGCCCCACCCCGGAGCCTATGAATGTGATCTTATTTAGCAAAGGGGTTTTTGCAGAGGAAATTAAATAAAGGATCCTTGGATGAGATCCTTTTGCTGTTCAGGAGTCTGTATCCAATAACAGCTGATTGTATAGACAGAGGGAAGAGGCTTGTGAATATGGACACAGTTACACCACACAGGCCAAGGAAAGCCTGACACTGCACCCGCTGGAAGAGGCAGGGAGTGTGCTCACTCATAAGGGCACTGGGGAACTATGGCCAGCAGCTGCCTTAGACTGAGGACAATAGCCACCAGAACTGTACGGGGAAACCTCGTGTGGCCCTCCCTGGCTGTCCTGGATCTCGCTCCTGTAGACTAGGCTGGCCTCGAACTCACAGAGATCCACCTGCCTCTGGGATTAAATCTGTGTGCCACCAGAAAAGAAACCTTTTTATCCATTTAAGCATCTAGTCTGTGGCCTTTTCTTGTAGAGCGTTTGGAGATGAAAAGAGACTACAGAACTGCAAACGGTTCTGAGGTGGGAGCTGACCAAGATGTAAACTGGCCAAGTGGTATGTCCAGTGGGAACTGCCACGGTCCCCACAGGAGCAGGGACAAAGAGGTGAGAAAGGCATCTTTGTGAGCCATTGAATGACAGAGCCAGAGGCCACCCCAGTGAAGAGTGAGACATTTGCAGTCAAACCCTAGTGGCCTAGGGAACTCAGTGAGAAGAGCCACTGAGAAACCAAGTCCTGGGGGCTGGTTAAGACCATTGATGGCTCTTCTGAAGGTCCTGAGTTCAAATCCCAGCAATCACATGGTGGCCCACAACCATCCGTAATGACATCTGATGCCCCCTTCTGGTGTATCTAAAGACAACTTCAATGTATGTACATATAATAATAAAAAAAAAAAAATCTTTGGACAGGAGCTAGTGGGGCCAGAGCGAGTGGGGCCGGAGAGAGCAGGACTGGAATGAGTAGAGTCCTGAGTTCAATTCCCAGCAACTACATAATGGCTCACAACCATCTGTACAGCTACAATGTATTCATATACATAAATAAATAAATCTTTATTTTAAAAAAAACTGATGTGTCCCGCCCAGTGAGCAGAGGCCCTTTCTCTCAGTAAACCTCACATCTGAGCCTGGGTTGTGGAAAGTGAGTAGAGTTTGCAGGATTCCTGACAGACGTCTGCACGGTCCTCCAGCCCTGTGGCTCCCACTGGATACCACCATGCTGCTTCCTCAGTCCATCACTGCTGAAGCAAACTCAGGTCCTGGGCTCCAAGCCACACAGTCTTGTTTGGCTTCTGCTCTCCCGTTCTCTTTACCCTCATCCATGGCTTTAGGGATAGAGCTCACATCACCACACCTATGTGCATAGATGATCCTGACCCTCGTGTGAAGCTGTAACTCAACCACAGAACCCGTCCTCTCAGCCTGGACGACTGCTTCCCGACGTCTCAGGCCTCATTCCAATGTCCCCTCCTGCATGGACTTTTCCAGAACCTCAGCTGTTCCTTCTCTGGTCCCAAAGCAGGAGCGAGACAAAATAGTACAGGGAGGAAACAAGTGTAGTCAGGCAATTGTCAAAGCTTCGCCACAGGTCTGCAGAGTAACCTCTGCAAGTTACCTGAAAGGACATATCCCTGGATACCCCACTACTAATATGGGGTGATATGACCCCCACCTCATCAGAACTCCCACTCCTCATTCTCCTGCCTGCAGTGTCTCCTCCATAAATCCCATAGAAGCCCCTACTGATCCCTTCCACCCTCCCACCACCATACATACACACATAAAAATCACACCCAATAGAAGTTGCCTTTCCGTGGATTATTGGCTCCTCAGTTAGGACCAGCCTGCTGGACTAACCAACCCCCTACAGTCCCTCCCTGACCCTCCCCTACCAGAGCTACCCAGGCAATTAGCTGCAGGCTGAGTTTGGGGCCTAAGGTTGAGTCATCCTGTCTTTGTCGGGTCTCTAGTTCCAGAGAAGGGACACTGAATGGCACAGGCTATAGGAAGAGCCTGAATGTCAGGTGACCAGGTTGGCCCCTCAGTGCTCCTAGAAGACTGTGAGTCAGGCAGGCACTTGTCTCCAAGCCATAGGCTGAGCTGAAGTCTGAGCTCCCAGGGGAGGGAGGAGGGGTGCATTTAACAGCACTCGGGGATCCACTCTGGCTCTCTCTCTGCTCCTGGCCAGCTGTGCTGGGGGGGTGAATATCAGCTCCAGGGTAAGCGTGGGGAGTATGGGGCAGGGTGGAGGTGCTCGCTGGGGCACGAGGAGGTGTGGGAGATGTTCATAGTGGTGGCCTAGGCGCGCCCCTAGACGTGCCAGAGTCTGTCACGCACCGTCCCAGTCCACTCTGCTGCCTCCTCAGCCCCACCCAGGCCAGGTCTTCTCAGAAGGAAATGATTTTCTGTCTTGATCGTTTATTTCCCCTTCACCTGTCCCTCCATCCTCTTCCTTTGTCCTATACTTTTCTCCATAGGAGGAGATCCAGGAATCCTTCTGTGGTTCATGACAGGGATGGGGATTCTGGCTTTGGAGTTACATCCATCTCTGACCTGATTCCCAATTCTCAGTTTTATATCAATGGGCTCTTTGTACCACCCCTGCCTTTATTTTGGCTGACTCTGACTTTTTTTTATTAGAAACCCTGGCCTCTGAGCTTAACCTCACAGCGCCATGCCCACCAGCTCAGCGTCCCTGGCCCTTGCTTGGTGCCTCAACCTCATATTTTGTCCCTAGAAGTTAATTGTTAGCTGATTAGAGACCTCTACATATCAAATTATAAAACCACTGCGAGATGCTAAAATAAGACTTGAAAATTCAGAACATTGTCATTCAGGGCTCGTGAGATGAGTCAGAGGGTTAAATTGTTTATCCCACAAGCCTGAGAGCTGAGTTGCATCTGTGGATCCCACAGTGGAAGGAGAGAGCCAACTCCTGAAAGAAACACACACACACACACACACACACACACTACACACACCATACACACTATTTTTAATTTTTGTAAAAGAACACCACATTTTGATACCAGACAGTGTGACCAAGATTTTGATTCTCCACAGATTACTTTATAGGTTTAATGGAATTCCAATTTTTCAGATTGCAACAAGGTAAGTTTTTAAAATTTCCAAAGTGATGCTAGTGGTGGGGAAATTAAGAATAATGAAAAACTTAAAAGTACTTGTGAATGTGTTTCATTGGGAGTCTAAATAATGATCCCATACTAATCAAAATGGGGTGGCATTCTAACAATTCAGTGATAGAAAAGAGACAAGATCAAAATGGTAAAAAAGTATGCTACAAACTGACATTTCTCTTGAGAAAATGTTAAGCATCCATCAGACAAATGAAAAGATGCTCAGAAAAACACAAGCTAGACTCGGTGATGCACACTCGTCATCCTAGCACTCTGGAGGCAGAGACAGGAGATTCATGAGTTCAAAGTCAGCCTGTCTGCATAGTGAGTTCCAGACCAACCTGGATCACATAATGAGACCTTGTCTTTTTTTTTAAGATGTATTTATTTATTATACATAAATACACTGTCTTCAGACACTCCAGAAGAGGGAGTCAGGTTTTGTTACATATGTCTATGAGCTACCATGTGGTTGCTAGGATTTGAACTCAGAACCTTTGGAAGAGCAGTCAGTGCTCTTAAACACTAAGTCATCTCTCCAGCCCAGAGACCCTATCTTAGTAGTAGTAGTGGTGGTGGTGGTAGTGGTGGTGGTAGTAGTAATATGGAATGAGGGGAAAGGGTGTAAAAAGAGAAAGATTAAGCACTGAATTATCTATGACCCAGCAATTTCAGCCTTCAGAATGTAACCAAGAAAAATTCATTAAAGCAAAATATTCATGGTAACATTACTATAATAGCCAGAAACGTGAAGATAATCCAAATGCCCCCTGACTGTGACTGGATAAATGGAATGTGCTACCTACATGGTGATGTACTATTCTCCCATTCAAAGCTAATAAAATACGCCTGGAGTGCTGGCGTGCATTTAATCCTGCACTCAGAAGGCAGAGACAGGAGGATTTCTGTGAGTTTGGTCTACATAGTAAGTTTCAGGACAGCCAGAGATATGTAGAAAAAAAAACCTGTCTTTAAGGAGAAAAAAAAAGTTGATAAAATACTGATGTGTACTGCAGTATGGGTAACAGTCAGAAAAACACAAACCAGGTATGGTGGGACACAGCTGTGACGCCAGCACTCCAGAGGCAGAGGCAAGTGGTTATGAGTTCAAATACACAGCTGCAAAAAAAAACAAAAAACAAAAACAAAAACAAAAACCCTAAAACTATATTATTTAACTGATGGGAAATATCCAGAGTAGGCCAATCCACTGACTCAGAAAGAACCTTAGCAATCCACTGGTGAGTGTTTGTGGATGGACACAGGGTTTCTATTGGGGGCATCGCAAGTGTTGATCATGCCAATTACTACACAGTACTATGAACTTACTGGACGTCGTTAAGCTTTACGCTTTAAATGGGAAGTCATGTGAATTACTTACAATAAATATTTTGAAAATAGCATGGTGCTGATATAAGTACAAATGGAACGTCACTAAAGAATAATAATAATAATAACAAAAACATCAACCACAGGGCTAGTGAGATGGGTCGGAGTTATGAGCAGTTGCTGCTTTTCCAAAGAACCAGAGTTCAGTTCCCAGCACCCATGTTGGGTGGCTCACAAGTCATGTTGGGTAGCTGCTTCTCCAGGACATCCACAACCCAGCATCTTCTTCTAGTCTCCTCAAGCCCCTGCACACGTGTACACACACACACCATACCACATACACATGCACGCACACACGTAAATAAGTCTTAAAAAATAAAAACCTCTGCCACATAAAGTAACTTAATCTAGAATCAAGACAGCAACATGAAATGACAGCTAAGTGGTTGTTATCTGGATAAAACAAAGTTAGATCATCATGTCATGAATCAAATGAATCTCATGTTGTCAGAACTCACAAAACCTTGACTATGGAAAGATGGCTCTGTGTGTGTCTCAGTTTGAATGAGCAGTGTCTCCCACTTGAACTCATTGGTGGCACTGACTGAGGAGATTATAAAACCTTCTAAGAGGGAAGTTATGTCACCGGGGCATACTTCGTGGTTTATGCCATAGACCTTCAAAGACTATAACAGCAGTTCTCGACCTTCCTAACGCTGCAACACTTTACCAAAGTTCCTCGTGTTGTGGTAATCCCCACCTCAACCATAAAATTATTTTCATCTTCCTAACTGTAATTTTGCTACTGTTATGAGCTGTAAATATCTGATAAGCGACCCACAGGTTGAGAACCACTGGCCTGCAGCCTGCGCAGTCTCCCGTGGTTTCCTACTCCCTCTGTGGGTTTTGTGTGCTGGTGCAGATGTGGACCCTTGGCTGCCTGCTCTGGCTGCCACTGCCCTGTCTCCCCCACCACCATGGATTCCCTCTCGAGAACTCTAAGCCAAAATAACTCTTCCACAAGTCTCTCTCTCTTTTTTTTCTGTAGTGTTTAACACAGCAACAAAATGCAACTAGAACAAGGTAAAGTTTTCTCTGAACAAACATGAGAACCAAGACAGGTGGGTCTCAGGGGCTCCCTGGCCAGACAGGACAGGACAGGACAAACAGCAAGCAGCCTGTCTCAAAAATAAGGTGGAGAGTTACACCCAGTGTAGAAAGATCCCAGTGTTGGCCTCTGGTCTCCATACACACAGGAAGCACACCCACGCAAACACGCAGGGGCCAAAAATAAAACTCATACCCCAAAGATAACAAAATGCATTTACTATCTATTTGGCCTTTGAATAAGACAGGATTGTCTATGCTAAAACGCTTTATAAATATAAACTTTTGGTCTTAATAGTACCACAAGCAAAGTAAAAATGCTAACAAGATTTATAAACCATGCTTCAAAAATACATAATGACTAACAATTAAACTACAAGGGAAATACTAAGTTCCCAATAGACAACAAGGTGAACTTTAAAATGTCACTTCACAAAGACCATTTTTTTAAGATCGTGATGGCTCGGTACAAGCACCACAGTCAGTGATAAAAATCACTCAACTTCTCTGGAAATCCAACTGACATCCATAAAAAGTGTGACTATCATTTGACCCAGGAATTGTGCATGCAATATCTCCGCCTACGGTTTATTTGAAAAGCAAGCAACGATTTATGGAAAGATCTCATTAAATAATAAGGCTAAATGTCTTCTTTTTCCTCTAGAAATATTGGAGACTCATGGAAACCTGAGCACACAGTCCAGCCTGGTAAGGCTGGGGCAGTCCTAGCAGGACCTTTCAAGGACTGAAGCCTAGCACCCTGCCCCTCCCTTATCCTCCCCCCCCCGTCCCCCCCCCCCCCCCCGCAGCCTCCCTGAGCCCTCAGGCGTCATGTCAGGGTGGGGCAATGGCACCTACAATGAGTCCTACAGCAGCTTCCTCCTCATGGGCTTCCCAGGAATGCAGGAAGCCAGAGGCCTCCTGGTGCTGCCCTTCCTCAGCCTCTACCTGGTGATCCTCTTCACCAATGCCCTGGTCATCCACACGGTGGCGTCCCAGCGCAGCCTGCACCAGCCCATGTACCTGCTCATAGCCCTGCTCCTGGCTGTCAATATCTGTGCTGCCACCACGGTGCTGCCCGCCATGCTGTTCAGCTTCTCCAAACGCTTCAACCGCATCTCCCTCCCTCGATGCTTGGGACAGATGTTCTGCATCTACTTTCTGGTTTCTATGGACTGCAACATCCTCCTCGTCATGGCCCTGGATCGCTATGTGGCTATCTGCTATCCTCTCCGCTACCCGGAAATAGTGACAGGACAGTTATTGGCTGGTCTGGTGGTGTTAGCAGCCACCAGGAGCACATGCATCGTTGCTCCAGTGGTGGTGCTGGCCTCGCGGGTCCGCTTCTGCCGCTCAGAGGTGATCCACCACTTTGCCTGTGAGCACATGGCCCTGATGAAGCTCTCCTGTGGGGACATCTCGCTGAATAAGACGGTGGGACTCATCATTCGAACCTTTAACAGAGTCCTGGATATGCTGCTGCTAGGCGCCTCCTACTCCCGCATCATCCATGCTGCCTTCAGGATCTCATCAGGGGGAGCACGGACCAAAGCCCTGAACACCTGTGGCTCCCACCTGCTGGTCATCTTCACCGTCTACTCCTCCACCATGTCCTCATCCATTGTCTACCGTGTGGCGCGCACTGCCTCCCAAGATGTGCACAACCTGATCAGTGCTTTCTACCTGTTGCTCCCATGTCTGGTCAACCCCATCATCTACGGGGCCAGAACCAAGGAAATCAGGCAGCACCTGCTAAGGTCATTCCCGAGTGCAGGCCCGTGAGTGTCCTATGATAAGTCGGTGTTGGCCTTCTCACTATTCCTGGTGAAACTGAGGAAAGCAGGAAATTGGTACACAGGGACCACTTTTCCTACTAGTTTTGTTTTGTTTTGTTTTAACTAATTTAACATACAAAACAAGAGGTTTCACCATGGCATTTTCATTACATATGCATCCATGACACCGCGTTCTAATATGTCCCCTTCACCCACTGTCCTTCCTTGTGTCCCGTATGTCCCACCACCATTACAGATTCCCTTTCTCCCTTCGTCCTGTCCATCTTCAGTTCACACGCATTCCACTATCCCTCTCGTTCCTTTCCACAAACTTCCCCTTGCCTAGCCGTGGCAGGGGCGGGGCGTGTGCCGTGGCAGGGGCGGGGCGTACGCCGTGGCGGGAGCGGGGCGTATGCCGTGGGGGGCGGGGCGTACGCCGTGGCGGGGTTGGGGGCGGGACGTATGCCCTGACGGGGGGCGGGGCCGTATGCCAGGCCCCTTCAACTCTGCTCTTCCCAGCACTGTAATAAGCACTGTCTATGCTCATGAGGCACATCGTTGTGTCCACAGTTACACAGCAAATGATGTTAAAGCTACTGAGGTTGTAGTGATGGCATCCGCGTCTATTCCTTCTGAGATCTCTCACCCAACAGGGCTTTCTTGCTGTGCAGGTTTACAGATGGCATTTTAAATGTGGAGTCTTATAAAAGCAAAATGGACCTCTTAAAAAACAATTAAGAATGCATCTTGACATCTGGGTACATCTGACATCATTTTTAAAAGAATCTGTTACTGAGCAAATAAACTAAAAAAAAAAAAAAAAAATGTTCTCCGTGCTCAAAAAGAATCAAATGTCAGGCTATTCACAGAATATTCCAAGGCAATTTACTGTGGTCCCAGGCCTCGGCCCATGCTGATTCTCATTCAGTAGGACTACTTGACTCTTCTATTTGTCTTTCCAGAAGATTTCACTGGGAGCAATATATAGACTTAGAAAATCCATACAACAATTTTGTCACGAAATTATTCTTGAGAAAAATAAATAAATATTATTGAGGCTGGAAGTAGTAATACAGAACTACTATTATTATTAAAAGCAGCAGAACACAAGCATAGCATGAGCCTTAGGGCCCTGGGTTTGATCCTTACCACCGAAAAGATCATTGTTGCTAGTGAGTAGGGGGAGGGGATAGAAGAGACCTCTGCTACTCCGCGGTCTCTGAAGGTATCATGGCTCAAAAATACACAGCTTATTAAATAATACAAATATGTGATTAAGAACATTAACTGGAGGCTGGAGAGATCACTTGCTGCTCTTCCAGGGGTCTTGTGTTCTGTTCCCAGGACCCATGTCGAGCCTCTCACCGCTGCCTGTAACTCCAGCTGACCACCCAGGGCACCTGCGTCCATGGCACATATGCACATGAATAAACAAATATGCATATAAATAAAAATAAATTTTGAAATAAAATGGAGGTTGGAACAATGGCTCAGTGGTTAAAGGAGCGTATTGTCCTTGCAGAGAGCCCGTGCCCGCACCATGTGAGGCAGTCTCCAGCCCCGCACCGTGGGAGGCAGTCTGTGTCTCTAGCTCCAGGATGGCCAGGGCCCTCTTCTTCCCTCCGCAGGTACCCTGTCCTAATGTGTACACACACACACATACGTATTCACATAGTTTAAAATAAAATGCATTTTAATTGAAAATGTCTGTGTGTGTGTGTGTGTGTGTGTGTTTTAAGACAGGTTTTCTCTGCTCAGCTGTCCTAGAACTCACTCTCTAAACAAGGCTGGCCTCAAAATCTGCCTGTCTCTGCCTCCAGTGCTGGTATTAAAGGTGTATGCCACCAACAACAACTGGGAAAAAAAAGTTTTTCTTAAGCCTGAAACAAAATTATAATCATATGAAGTACGATTAAAAATAAATTGCCTCAAACCATATAATACTCTAGTTTAGGACTTGTACCTCTAAATTGTATTTTACTGTAACGGATTATTTGACAGCCAGAAATTTGTAATCATTTAGTAATAATAAATATTTTCATGAATAAATAGCTGAGCCTCCTCTCAGTCACTCCTGGTTGATGCCTTGCAAACTGATGGACCAATTATAAATTCCCACTAGCACCCCCTTGTGGCAGTTTGAAGAACTGTGGGGGATGGCTCAGCTTCATAAAGGCTACCTTGGAAAGGCAAACTTGAAAGATATATATATATCTTACACACACACACACACACACATACACATATAGATAGATAGATGACAGATAGATAGATAGATAGATAGATAGATAGATAGATAGATAGATAGGGGACATTTTGTTTATTTATTTCTTTTTTTATTTATTTAATGTATATGAAAAAACTGCAGCTGTCTTCAGACACACCAAAAGAGGGCATCAGATCCCATTACAGGTGGTTGTGAGCCATCGAGTGGTTGCTGGGAATTGAACTCAGGACCTCTGGAATAGCAGTCAGTTCTCTTAACCACTGAGCCATCTCACCAGCCCTTATGTGACATTTTAGATAGGCAGTGATGACCTTTTGGGTGGAAGGTTCTGTGGATGGATGGGTTGCTGTCCTTTCCCTCCACTGGGAGTCCTCCTGGCTACAAGAGGTAGCCATTTTAGGCTTCATATCTCCATGGCTAGGAGTCTCAACCAGAGACCTTCACAGACTCCCTGGGCCTCCCCTGCTCCCTGTCTCTAGCACATCCTAGAGATGCCTCCCCCCACTGCTGATTTCCATTTTCTCTCCCCTGCTCTCCCTACACCTGACCCCCACCCTGCTCGGCTCTCCTCCCGCCTCCTCCCCCACCCAGTTCCCTCCCTCCCTCCACCTCCAATATCTATTCTATTTCCCCTTCTGGGTGAGATTCAAGCATGCGTCCTTGGGCCCTCCTTGTTATTTGGTTTCTTTGGGTCTGTGGATAAGAGTCCTACAAATAGTTGGGGATGGGAAACAATGGAGCTCATAGAGGAATTTCCAGACCCTTCTATATGGATTTGACGATCTCAGTTCCTCAGATGCCACAAACAAACAAACAAAACAAAACAGAGCCTATTTTCTTAGGTTATGAGAATTAAATAAGAGTTTACAGGCCAGGCATGGGGGTGCACTCCCTCAATCCCAGGAGGCAGAAGCAGGCAGATCACTGTGAGTTTTTGAGGCCAGCCTGATCTACATAGGGAATTCCTGGCCACTCAGGCTACATACTTATACCTTGTCAGAGAGAGAGAGACAAAGAGACAGAGACAGAGAGAGAGGCGGAGAGAGCAGAGAGAGAGAGAGAGCATTAGATCATTGTATCTGGCCACAGCTTGATGTGGTTTGTGTCCTCAGGAGATGACACAGTAGGCTTTGGGATTACGGCAGGAACAGTGGGAAACATGCTGGAAATTCGAGCAGAGTGGGGACCCCTGCTTTTCTGGAGCTATCAGATTTTTTTTTCCTATATAACCCTGGCTGTCCTGGAACTCACTTTGTAGACCAAGTGATCAGATTCATACCATGGAAGACTCTCACAAAGACAGAGTTAAAATTGTGGTTGGGATGTAGTGTATGAGAAAAGAATCTATTTCCAATTTTAAAAAACAAGTTAAGCTAGCAAAACATTGAGATGCTTTTACTAAATTGCAATGGACATCCTGTTCATACATACATGCTACATATATGTGTGCGCGCGCGCACACACACACACACAGCCAATGTACAAACATCAGAAAATTTCCCCTTCTGAGTGAGATATACCTGTAACTATAGCACTTGGGAGGCTGAGGTAGGAAGATGGTGAGTTCTAGGTCAGGCTGAGCTACACTGTGAGACCATATCTCAAAGGTGAGGATAAGGAGGAAGAGAGAGAGGAGAGAGGAGAGAGAGAGAGAGAGAGAGGCAGAGACAGAGAGACAGAGACAGAGACAGAGAGACAGAAACAGACAGAGGATATATAACAAACCAGGGGCATTTCATTTTTATCAGGTGAGTAAAGAGTAAGAAAAACTAAGCCACTGTACTCTCACCTACTAGGCGCCAGACAGGAGAAGTCACAAGCTACTGACACAATAAGCATGCTAGAAATAATAGTAACAAGAACAGAGTGGTCAGTGGTAGAAGGAATAAAGACGGACGTGTTTTGAAGGAGAAACAAAAGCAAGACAGAGTTAGTCAAGGGCACAGGTGTGAAATAGGGGCATCCATTGACGCCTTTCCTAGCCCTGACTACCAGCTCTGCCTCATCCCAGAAAACACGGGTGGCAGGAGCATTGCTAACAGAGGGAACACCAAAGGATGACAGTGTTTGGAAACAAGGGCATGATTCCAGTGCACAGTGTGATCTACGGAAACTTCCAACAAGCAGTTAAACAGGGCTGGGTACAAGGCATCAACATGGCTGTGGGGATGTGGAGGCAGTGGGGTTGATGGGCTGCTGACCCATGAAAGGCACGAAAAGGCGCGGAAGGGGTGGATGAGAGAGTCAGATTTTAATCTTGGCAAACTACTCCCCACATACAGGTTCCTCCCTGTTGCCTAGCTCGTCTGTCAGGAGATGTTCTCCCTCACACTATTCCCCACCTACAGGATCCTAGTGACCACTGGGACCCTGGTAATTGGCTAAGTCAGACCTGAGAGGGAGCCTCAGAAGCCCTTGTTTCCCTCAGGGAGGCATAGAGAGAATTTAACTCAACCTGGCAACTGAGGACTGACTTGACCAGTCCTTACTCCCGCAGCCGGTGTGAGTCCTGGTAACTAGGAGCCTGTGTGCTTAGTGAGGCACAGGTGTGAGGGAGGCTGTCAGAGGGGAGAGAAACAAGGACAACAGCCAACTCCAGTTCATCCGGCCCAGTACTTCACCACTTCCAATCCAGGGAGGAAGAAGAGCATGCTCTAACCAGTCTCTAACCTTGGTTTTCAGAGCATTTGAGGTTGGTTATCTCTTCTAAGTCATCTTCTGAGAGGAACCCAAAGCCATATTGTAGCAGGCTGAACCTGACTTATTCCTCTCTTCTCACACAGAGGTGGACAAATTCCAGACCTTTCTAGCAGGTGTGCCTCTCAGATGTCTCGCTTGCCAAAGCCCCTCTCTTCTACAACCACCTTCTCTTCTACATGTTGACACAATTACATTCACCCTGCAGTTCGGTGTGCCTGGGGACAGCAGGACATGGTTTCTGTCCTCACAGACAACACAGCCAGTGCCGGGAAGAACTCCATTTTGTATTAAAAAGAGAGAGAAATCTGAAACTGAAATTCCCTTTTCTTGGGAACTAAGACTACATGATCTGTCGACAAACTCAGGAGTAGAGTATGTGTCTGTACACACCAACCAAGGCAGTGGCCCTTCCTCTGTCTCCAGACTCTGTCTCCATGTCCAGGACTTAGGGTTAGGCCTTGAGCTCGCTTCTTTCGCTTACTAAAAAAGGAGCATGGAGAAAGAGGCACCAAGCCTGGTCTGGCAGGTCATGTCTGTGCTGTCGCAGCACTCGGAAGGCAGAGGTGGGAGGATCGGGAGTTCAGGGTCATCCTCTGCTACACAGTGAGTCTCAGGCCAGCCTGGAAGACATGAGATGCTGCCTTAAAAAGAGAGAGAAATGGAAGGATAAGGAGGAGGAAGAAGAGGAGGAGAAGGAGGAGGAGGAAGAAGAGGAGGAGGAGGGAGAGGAAAGAGGAGAAAGAGGAAAAGAGTTGCTCACATTAGCTTTATAGATTTCACCATCCTGAGAAGCCAACATTATAACTCCCGCCTCACAGCTAGAATTGCTGAAATCCCTTGACCGCCAGAGTCTCACAAGTGGGTGGCAGGACCAGGCCTCCCCGTGAAGCACCCCCACCTTGTTGTCCCCACAAACTCAGCACACTCCAGGTTTGTGCCATCCTTCTCCCAGCCTGGCCTTCCTTCAACCCAATGTTCTTTCTTCTTTGCAGTGTCAGCTATGCCTTTTGCTGCCTCCTGGTGAGGCAACCCACACCCAGTAACCCTGTCCTGTCAGGACCACATTTAGACCAACACAAACTCCTGTTCTTAAGGCCTCCTCTAAAAGGTTTTGCCTGGTGTGGTGGCATGCATCTTGGGAGGCAGAGACGGATGGATCTCTGAGTTTGATTTTAAGGGAAAAAAAGTGTGACTATCATTTGACCCAGGAATTGTGCATGCAATATCTCTGCCTGTGATTTATTTGAAAAGCAAGCAATGATTTATGGAAAGATCTCACTAAATAATAAGGCTAAATGTCTTCTTTTTCCTCTAGAAATATTGGAGACTCATGGAAACCTGAGCACACAGTCCAGCCTGGTGAAGCTGGGGCAGTCCTAGCAGGACCTTTCAGGGACTGAAGCCTAGCACCCAGCCCCTCCCTTGTTCCCCCCCCCAGCCTCCCTGAGCCCTCAGGCATCATGTCAGGGTGGGGCAATGGCACCTACAATGAGTCCTACAGCAGCTTCCTCCTCATGGGCTTCCCAGGAATGCAGGAAGCCAGAGGCCTCCTGGTGCTGCCCTTCCTCAGCCTCTACCTGGTGATCCTCTTCACCAATGCCCTGGTCATCCACACGGTGGCGTCCCAGCGCAGCCTGCACCAGCCCATGTACCTGCTCATAGCCCTGCTCCTGGCTGTCAATATCTGTGCTGCCACCACGGTGCTGCCCGCCATGCTGTTCAGCTTCTCCAAACGCTTCAACCGCATCTCCCTCCCTCGATGCTTGGGACAGATGTTCTGCATCTACTTCCTTATTGTCTTTGACTGCAACATCCTCCTTGTCATGGCCCTGGATCGCTATGTGGCTATCTGCTATCCTCTCCGCTACCCGGAAATAGTGACAGGACAGTTACTGGCTGGTCTGGTGGTGTTAGCAGCCACCAGGAGCACATGCATCGTTGCTCCAGTGGTGGTGCTGGCCTCGCGGGTCCGCTTCTGCCGCTCAGAGGTGATCCACCACTTTGCCTGTGAGCACATGGCCCTGATGAAGCTCTCCTGTGGGGACATCTCGCTGAATAAGACGGTGGGACTCACTGTTCGTATCTTCAACAGAGTCCTGGATATGCTGCTGCTAGGCGCCTCCTACTCCCGCATCATCCATGCTGCCTTCAGGATCTCATCAGGGGGAGCACGGACCAAAGCCCTGAACACCTGTGGCTCCCACCTGTTGGTCATCTTCACCGTTTACTCCTCTACCATGTCCTCATCCATTGTCTACCGTGTGGCGCGCACTGCCTCCCAAGATGTGCACAACCTGCTCAGTGCTTTCTACCTGTTGCTCCCATGTCTGGTCAACCCCATCATCTACGGGGCCAGAACCAAGGAAATCAGGCAGCACCTGGTAGCTCTGTTCCAAAGGACTCAGCCACAGGTCTCCACCGAGAAGCCCCAGTCGCTGCCCTCGAATAGAGAGCTTCCCAGATAATTGTCTAGGGTTTGTGGATCCCAAAATCACTCTCACTATTCAGTGAAGGAGATGAGTGAATCATCTCTGGTATATTTTGTCTTGGCTATAGTTCATCATCCTTTTATGAGAAGGTTCTATTCTATATCTGTGGCCGTCTAGAACTCCTTAAATAGGCCAGGCTGACCTGGAACCCAAACTGCTCTACTTAGCTCGCCAAACGCTAGCATTAGAGCCGTGAGCCATGGGGCGCAGCTTCTCTGCTTTCATCTTTGAGAGCCTCATGTCTGCTTTCCAAAAAGCACCTACTCATTTGGAACTAGCTACTGAAAGCCAGCTCTGACCCCAGCTTGAAGCTCTCTCCCCTTCCTCTGCATATGTTTTAGTCAGGTGTTTATTTATACAGCCATAAAATGTTTATTCTGCATACAACATTGGAACTCAGTGATTGCAAAGAAAGAAAAAACTCAGCTTTCTCTAGAAGGAGGTCCCAAGTCTACTGCTTTATGATGATGTGATATTTAATAGCAGTTTATGTACAAAACTGTGGCAAGGAAGAGAAGGAGATACTCGGTAAAGGTAGGAATGCCTCATAGACAAGGTGGTTTGCTACAGATGAAAGGAGAGAGAGAGAAGGGATGTGGATAAAGTTTTCAATGTAGAAAGAACACGGGGCTTGGTTCAGCCACTCACGGATGGTAAGAGCGCTGAGAAGCCTGGAATCCTCACCCCTAACCTGAAACTTTGGCTCCTATTCTGCAAAATGGAGACAACACATCCTGCCTGATAGAGACTGAACTGGTTGAAGGAGAGCTGTGGGGTCGTGCACTCAGTGAGGTTCTGCATGAACCTAAAAGAGCAGAGCCGGAAAGAAAGAAGGGCCGGGGGCTGCAGACTGCACAGCTGTGCTGTGTCCCCAGACACCCTTGGTCCACACACAGCTTTCGCTCGACTCTCAGCAGGCAGCACAGAGGAGTCGGAGCCCTGCAGAGTGAGTCTGGCTCCTGCATACAAGGATAGATGAGACAGGAGTGTTCGGGATGAGTGGGGAAAGCTTCAAGTCCTAAAGATCAGTGTGAAATATCAATGCAGGGATAGGAGTGAGGACCCAAGGCAGGGCCTTGTTTGTGGACTGAATAGAGGCACATGACCATTAACAAGGCTGCTAAATAGATCGTTAAAAGGACGACTGCCTCACTCGTCCCTCCTGTCCATGCTGGACTGGCTGCAGGACCTCTGCCAGCACCAAACCTCGCAGACATTCAAATCCGTTATGTAAAATGTTGGACTTTTACTTTAATCATTTAATCCCATATATTTTAATCATTTATAGACACTTATGAGACCTAATACAATATAAACACAATATAAATAATTGTTGGGCAATGCACTTAAGAAATCATAAACAGAAAAGGTCTATTCATGTTCAACACAGATGCAATTCCTTTAAATACTTTAGATCTATAGTTGATTGACTCGTGGATGCAGCATCTGCAGGTTGGAGCGGCTGACTCTGCTGTAGTTCAGGAGAATGGCCAAGCTGGTGTGTTCATTCTTTATGAAAACAGAAAGGGCTTCGAGCCTCTGGATGACAATGACGAAGAAAGAAGCAGCCACCAGTTTTGGAACGCAGTCATTTGAGAAACGTTAGAAAGCTGCTGTGGAACAGGGGAGACAGCATCGTGGGCAAGAACAAGCACTGTCTGCTCTCGCAGAGGACCCAGTTCAATTCCCAGCATCCATACGTCAGCTCACAAACACCTGTGACTCCAGTTCCAAAAGACCTAATGCCCTCTTCTGGCCTCCGTGGGCCCTGTACACACATGGTGCACAGACAGACATACAGGCAAATACTCCAACATGCAAAATGAAAAATATTTTTTTAAAAAAAAAGAAAGCCATTAGTTAGGAACAGTATTCAGGGGCATCGAGATTTAGCTTCTCAGAGAAATATCAAGAAAGTACTTACTTGGAAGTAATTGTCTCTCTCTTTTTTAAAAGATTTATTAGCTTCATTTTGCATGTGTGTGCCTGCATGTATGTGTGTGTGCCTGCATGTGTGTGTATGTGCCTGCATGTGTGTGTGTGTGCCTGCATGTGTGTGTGTGCCTGCATGTGTGTGTGTGTGCCTGCATGTATGTGTGTGTGCCTGCATGTGTGTGTGTGCCTGCATGTATGTGTGTGTGCCTGCATGTGTGTGTGTGCCTGCATGTATGTGTGTGTGCCTGCCTGTATGTGTGTGTTCCTGCATGTGTGTGTGTGCAGTACAGTCTCTGGGACTGGAGATGCAGATGGTTTGTGAGTCACCTGTTACGGGTGCTGAGAACTGAACCCCAGTCCTCTGCAAGAGCAGCCAGTGCTCTCAACCACTGAGCCCCCTCTGCAGCCCCAAGCTATTGCTTCTTATAACACATATTTAACTGAAGCTTCCCTTTTGTCAAAAAAAAAAAACTTAAATACTTCAAATCCAAAATGAAGACGTTTCATAAAAGTACTAAGTAGCTGGTGTATGTGTGTATTTAAAATAAGCCTATAAAACAATAAATCCTTCAGTAACCACTTTTTTAGCAGAAGGAAGAGGAACAGATTCTTCTGGGGTTCTCCTTGTTCCCTCCTTCAAGTCCCTGGAAATAACTCTCCCCTGGGACTCTAGTCTGGACCTCACAGGAGCTCCAACTATAATTAACCCTCCCTTCTCAGACTCACAGATCAGTGCCTTGGACTGGGCACTGATCACAGACCTCGCCTCTTCAGAGCTTAAATCAAGGCCCAGCGGGTGACCTGTTTGGAAACCACTGCAGGCTGCCACGGTGAGGACAAAGGGTTCTGGGAAATTTGGAGGCAGGTAAACCTGAGGTTAGATCCTACTTTACCTTTTACCTCTGACAAACTTAGATTTGCCTGTGAGCCCTATAACATAATGCCTGTGGTGCGTTAAGGATGTTCGTTCATACTCTGCCCTTAAGTATCTTCACCTACATAAGTGTCAGTCTCTTGAAACACACACTACATGATCAACACTGGCACAGCGTTGCCAGGTAATAAACCCTCGTCCCTTACTGCTGAGAGTAAGACAGCTTAATGGTTTCCAGTGCTGCGCCACGTAGGGTACAAGGGATGCCGAGGTAAGACTTATTTGAAGCTAGGTGAGGGGAAGAAAGTCATTTGAAATCTTTGAACCTAAGGGTTCAGTTTTTCACTCACTCACTCACTCACTCACTCACTCACTCACTCACTCAGTCTCCAAGAGCTGCTTCAAGGTTTAATATGATCCCTTTGCACACTCACCGATTCCGCCAACACATGTTATAAATGCCCTGTTCTACAGCAGGCTCTGTGCTGGACAGTGGAAGAGAAATGAGTGAGTCGTGGTCTTCCAATTAGAAACGCCTTCAGTGTAGTGAGGCGATAGATACACACTCCAGGGACTGTGCCGTGAGAAATGCCGGACTGAGCATGCCAAGGGCTCAGCTTGGAAAGGAAGAAGGAAGATTGGGATCTAGGAGACTATATGAAATTAAGGAAAAGCTGATCTTCTCCAGTGACAGTCAGCTGCGTTTCATAAGCTGGGGGGTGGGGACAGAAGGAGAAGAGGAAGACACCCTGAAGACAAGGGGGAGACAATCATCTCTCGCCTGGAACACAGCCACAACAACCACATCCCTTGTGAGGATAGGGAGTGAGTCTTCTGCTGTGGCGGTTATGCCTCTTTCTTTGTGAAGTCAGCAGTTCTCATTTCAGCCCTCCTGTCTGTGCACGTAGTGCATACTCTGCACACTGATCCTTAAAGGACAATTTAGCATCATTGATCTTGCCCTATTAGTCTGTAAGCTCATACACCTTGAACCAAGTCTCCTCCAGTCTGTGCCTGTTTGTCCCTGGCTCGCATTCTCTGTCCTCGCCCCCCTTACATCTTTCACTGACACCTTGCACTCTGTCTGTGCCCTGGGATGCTCTCTCATGCCCCACACTTCCATCCTTGGTTTCAATCCCTCTTTGAACTCTCTACTTGTATGAACAGTCAACTAAAAAGCCTCTCCACCTGTGAGTTGCTTAAAGTACCCCAATGCCATTCATTAGCTGCACCCCTCAGAACCTCAACTTAATTCCTCCCTTTTCAGGGTTTGGCAACTCCAATATAATCATCACAGCTTTAAAACCTTGACGTCAGTGATCATTCTCTTTCTCCTTAATGGCTGCTGTGTAATTGATTTGACTCTAGGACATTCTTCCTTGGTTTCTTTTTTTTCTAAGTTCTTTCCTTGCTAGTTAAAGAGCAGCATCCCACACCACCCCCCTCCTGTCCCTTCTCCACAGGATCATTATTCTGAATAGTCTTTACTGACTGCCTCAGGGTCCCATGCCAAAGAAGTTCCTTATGGAATCAACCCAAGGAATGAATGTCAGGATACAAGACAGAAAAATTATGGATCATATGATAAGGAAAGGACAACCTTGTCCAAGTCACAGGACTTGGGCAGCCTGCCAGGTTTTTCTCCCTTACACCCTCTGGCATGTCTGGGAAGGAGGACTGATGGCCTAGCGTCTCCCTGGCTACTGCTCCCCCGGGGCTCCTTTCCCTCCTCTCCTGTGCCACTTCTCGCAGCGTCCCCGTCTCACTGCCACCATCCTCCGCAGTCTTTCACGGGCTCAACCATGATGTGCATTTTTCTCACATCTCCCCAAAGGCTGTCTGGTCTTCACCCAACCCAAACAATGACAGATCTTCCAAAATCTGCTGTCCAAAGCAATGCTCTGGAATGGAAAGAAAGACATCCCAGGGTGAGGGAAATTCCAAACCCACCCCCTTCCTGAATTCTCTGGTGTGAGGGTTTGTTAAAGCACATGCCTCTTCTGGTGTCCAGAGGGAGTCTGGTCATACCCAGGCAAGCCCTGCCTGAGAGGGAGGAGAACCTTCCCAGACTGCTCCACAGCTTGCAAGGCTTCTCTGATCGTCAGGGTCGATAGTGTTTCTGCAGGGAGGTGACTAGTTGTTGAGTGTGCCTGGTCATCCTTCAGATTCTAAAACCCAGCAAAGCTCAGGCAAACCACAACAAGGTGCAAATCCTGAACTCGTGAGAAAAAAAGCACTCTGCAGTGACTACCTAGATGCAAATCCAACTCATTTATTAGCTGTGTGACTTTGAACTAGACTTTACCCCCTCCACATCTTGGATTTTCTTCTTAATATAATGAAGATTTTTTTTTAAATTTCATTTTATCTTTAGATAGGGTCTCATTATATAGCCTTGGCTGGCCTAACTCACTATCTACACCAGGCTAGTAACACAACATTAATAAAAATGAAGATTCTTATAATTTTAGATTTATTCATGTGCATGAGTATCTTGCTCAAAAGCATACCTATGTGTTAGGTGTGTACTTGGGGCCTGCAGAGCTCAGAAGAGAGCCTTGTACCTCTTGGAGTTGGTGCTACAGGCAATTGTGAGCCATCGTGTGGGTGCTGGGAACTGAACCTGGATCTTCTGCAAGAACAGTAAGTGCTCTTAGCCACTGAGCCATGCCTCCCGTCCAGGCTCAGCTAACTTCTAGAAGCATTTGGAACATTTCCTGATGATCAATCACTATCAACTAGGTCCTGCCTACACGTACAGCCCCCTCCTGCACCTCATTCATCCATTCCCAAGCAAAGCCTCAGGAAATCGCATGGATCTGTCTGTGTGGTTCTGTGCTTGAAGCCGCTGGGGGGGGGGGAGCGGGTCAGGGGGGACTACTGCTCTCCCTGGACTCACACTGGTAAAGGAAGTAAGCCTCAAGGCCAGGCAGGACCAGACTCTGCAGCCTGGTGCTTGTGGAGCAAGAAAACCAGCTTTCCCAGCTACTTTCCTCTGTCCTAGCCAGTGTATCTTGAGCACAGAGCAGAGGCCACACTGTTTCTGGCTGTCTCCTTTCTCCCCAGTTTAAAGTCCTACTTGGGTCCTTCCCAGTCTCCTTGGAACAAGGATTCTTTATATACTTTCTAACCAAAGGGTTTTTTTTTTCATGTTTTATCTCTGAACATTGCTTCCCCCCCTCTCATATATCACATCTAATTTTGTGTTTTATATTTCACTCAACAAGAAATCACCTATAACATCCCAAAATAAGTATCTTGTACATTTATATTTTACACAGGAAAGCCAGGAGCTCCCTAAGGACAAGCAATGTCTTATTCATCTGTGTAGCTCCCCAAACGCCTGGCATTGTACATGTCTGCTCCAAAACAACACACACACACACACACACACACACACACACGCACACACACACCAGGTAGATTTCCACCATGTGAGCCTCAGGTTCCTAAAATAACCATTTTGTTCTAACAGCCCCAATCCGCTCTCCTGGTGCCAACCCAGGACCAAAGTCAATGGGTGAGGATGGAGATCCCACTATCTTCAACTTTTCCTACAGCAGCTTCCTCTTGGTGGGTTTCCCTGGGTTGCAGGAATGGCGACCCCTTCTGGTCCTGCCCCTTACCTTTCTCTATGTGTGCATCGTTTCTGCCAACGGCTTAGTCATTCATACAGTGGTGGCCCAGAGGAGTCTGCACCAGCCCATGTATGTGCTCATTGCCCTGCTCTTGGCTGTCAACATCTGCGCCTCCACAGCCGTGATGCCTAAGATGCTTGAAGGCTTTGTGCGTTATGCCAATCCCATCTCACTCCATGGCTGCCTCGCGCAAATGTTCTTTATCTACTTTACGCTCCTTCTGGACTACAATCTCCTGCTGGCCATGGCTCTAGATCGCTATGTGGCCATTTGCCACCCACTCCGCTATACTTACCTGATGACCTCACACTTACTGGGCCTGATGGCCACTTTTGCGCTAACACGGAGCCTAGGAGTAGCAGTGCCCCTAGTGGTACTAACTGCAAAAGCCCAATTCTGCAAGACATCTGTCATAAGACACTTCACCTGCGAGTACATCGCACTGCTGAGCATAGCTTGTGGAGACCTGACCTTCAACAACCGCTTGGGATTGGCAATGCGGTTGATCACGGTGACTTTTGATCTGGCCTTATTGGGAACCTCCTATACCCGTATCATCTATGCTGCCTTTCGGATCTCTTCCGGGGGAGCCCGAGCCAAGGCCTTGCACACTTGTGGCTCCCACTTACTGGTCATCCTCACCATCTACCTTTCTGGTCTTTCTACTTCCATTGTCTTTCGAGTGGCCAAGACTGTGTCTCAAGATGTCCAGAACCTACTCAGTGCCATATACCTGCTGCTCCCAGGAGCCTTGAATCCTCTCATTTATGGGGTGAGAACTAAGGAGATCCGGCAACACATAGAGAAAATACTCTGTGGAATGCAGTCACCCCAAGGCATCAGAGAGAAGTCACAGAATGTGAGAGAGGAGAGGGAGTTACCAGGGTAAGAGGGTTTGAGAGCTGGGGCTGTGCCTGTGGGAACAAGAAGTGGATGGTGTGTGCTAACAGGCTGGGTGGGTCCTGAGCAGGTTACAGCTCAATGGTGTCCTCTTGTTGCTGCTATGACTCGTTGAATTCTTAGAACATTCTGTACTACCGCCCCCCACAATAGAACTGCTTGTATTAATCCAAGCCATTTTGTCTCCTTTCCAATTCTTAAAAAAGCTCATACTATTTGAAGATAGCTACAGCTCCACTATGAGATACAGAGCAAATCAAATAAATCATTATCTGCCCTGAACCCCTGTTT
The DNA here is from genome assembly GCF_947179515.1 of Apodemus sylvaticus. Lineage (NCBI taxonomy): Eukaryota > Metazoa > Chordata > Mammalia > Rodentia > Muridae > Apodemus > Apodemus sylvaticus. The sequence goes on from NC_067472.1 coordinate 103,330,773, forward strand.
GAAGCAAATAAAGTCCAAATCCTCCCTTACAGCTGTCTCTCTTAAGTATAGCCTAAGACTTGACACAAACTTTCTTGTGGTCAATATGTCTGTCAGCCTTGAGGTTAATTCTAGAGTCCTATTAGTCCTGAACATGAGGGAAAGCCCTTGCCTGAGATTCCTAATCTAACACAAGCACACAGACCCAGACAACCCCGATGTCATTTAGACCACATAGACAGGTTAAGTCATACCCTGTAGCTTCAATCTAAAGGGTGGTCAGGCCACATCTTCTCTGGGTTCTGATCTAACACTCTTTATTTAGTTTCTATTGGTGTGATAAACACCACAATCAAAAGGAACCTGAGCAAGAAAAGGTTCATTTGGCTTAGGTTTCAGTCCATCATAGGGAAGCCAGGGTGGGAACAAGAGCAGAAACCCAGGGACCGTGGAGAAACACTGCTTTCTGGCTTGCTTTCCATGCTTGCTCAGCTTGCTGCACCACCCACAGTGGGCTGTGCCCCTCCCCTATCAATCATTAATCAAGAAAATGCCCAAAGGCTTGCCCACAGGCCAATCCGATGGAGGCATTTTCTCAATTGAGCGTACCTCATTCCAGATGTCCCTGGCTTGTGTCAAGTTGACCCAAAGCTAACCAATATGGATCCAAAGATCAGAGTATAGCCTACCCTATAGAGGCCCCCAAAACCTTACACCTAGGCAAGGACCCTGAGGCCTCCTCAGACACATAGACAAGGTGCTGCTACAGAGTCCAAATCAAAGAACCGATTAGTCCCTGACCTGAGGACCTGGGTGTGACCCAAACCCACATCAGGTCATTCTTTCAATGGCAGTAGGATCTATGGAGATATTTCCTCACTGGATGTAGTGGTAATGTCTCAGGGTCACTTGGTCCAAGGAGTTGAAGGCCAACCTAAGCAACACAGTAAGAGTCACACACACACACACACACACACACCACATATATACACATATCGTGAGTGTATTAAACAAAAGGCAGAGTCTAATAATTTCATATACAAAAACATTCATGTATACATACATACACACATACATATATACATATAGACTAACAGATATATACACATTTGCAAAGCTCCAGCAAGCAGGCCCCAAACATTTCACACAGACAGACAGACAGACAGACAGATTCACAATTAGTGGATGGAGCAAACTCTAACACACACCCAGACAAGCTTTACACATATACATACACACCACTAATGGGTGGAAGGAACAATGTTCCAGCCCCCATTTACACAAACTTCACACACACACACACACACACATACACACACACACATACACACACACACACACACACACAGTTGATGGATGGGAAGAACAGTGTTCGAGCCACAATACTTTATTCTTTCTTCCATAGCTTATATATCCCAACAAAATCTTTCAAGCAGTATAAAATTATAATGTGATTGCATTTTAGTTTTCTTCTAGTAAATGATTATGAAAAAACAGTGTGTTTCCCAATACCTTTACAAGAAATAACATTACATAGTACAGGTAAAGAAAATAAATTATTCCCAAAACCCACATACGTTTGTAACTAACCAACTTGCTATGGATTAACAAAGTGTAAGCTAGCAAGGTGGTTTTCTCTGCCAGTTTCTCTTACTGGCAGGCAGCGATTTGTGATTACAAAGAAAGGAATAATTATTTTATTGTTTATCTTTAGAAGTACTCTTGTAAAAATCTTAAAAGAATCACACATCTAAACTTTTATATAAGAACTGGGAAAGGGGAAAGCATTTGGGATGTAAACAAGGAATATAGAAAATAAAAATATATATATATATAAAAAGAATCAGTTATATCTATCTTAAGTCCTCAAAACGCGCAGCTACTCATCAGCAATTCTTAATAAATTATATCAGGAAGCTAAGGGTAAAAATGGGTGTAAGAGATCAACATCACCAGTGCAGCCTCAGTGAGAATTATCAGTCAATGCTGCTGTTATCCTTGGTCCCTGACCATAAAAGGTCCCTCGCTAAACTAATAAGATGTGCCTTTCTGAACTTCATATTGTTCCCTAAGATTTTTTACATCAGAACCAGTAGGAAAAACATCTCAACTTAGCTGCACTAACAACAAGTGTTTTCTAAGGGTGGTGGTCACTGTTGACGATCTTCTTCCCTAGGGTGGTGATAGAATCATTAATCTGCTCCAGCAGCTATGCTTGAAAGAGATCAAGCATCCTCATGAGTGCCAGTGATACTGCCCGGTGAGGGACTGGGAGCCCCCTTAGATTTTCATATACGTCTTAGGTTAAGAGGGGTGTTAGTGCAGCAAGCGGAGCAGGACTCCATAACAGCGTGGAGTCCTCAGGACTCAGGGCCACGCCACCCCAAGGCTCACTCCAGTGGCAGTGGTAACCCATGGGCTGCATTCCATGAGTTCTAAAACCATTTGCCCTTCTGCCTGCATGGCCTTCAGCACATAGACATGCCAATACGTCTAAAATAGTCTCCTTCCTAAATTACAAACACCACTTCAATCTGCAATATCATCAATGTGTAGGCTCTGACTTACAGAAGGAAAAGCTGACTGAAGTCTTGTGGGAACTAAATTATGGCATAGAGTTGATGAATCTATATACCTTAAAATAAGATGAAGGGCTAGTGTTGAGGTTTTGTCTTTTACTGTTTCTTGTAATGCTCACTGCTGGCCTCCAAAATTTGGAATCTGCACATAGCCTGAGGGACCCTCAGAGGACATGGCCCAGCAGGCTGCCTAATTGGAGCTAAGAGCAGCCAGATGAAACAAACTAAGTAATAACTTGGATTGTGGTAGATTCTAACAGCATGGAGGGCAGGCAGCTGCCCGGCTATTGTGCTGCTTAAGTCATATGAAAAATACAAGGATGTGCGAGCATGCATGCATGTATGTGTGTTCCATCCAGGAACACAAATGGTAAAAGGCAGGAAGAAACCCCGTGTGGGAATTTTTAAAATATTTATTATTACCGACTGGAGAGATGGCTCAGCAGCTAAGAGCCCTTGTAGGAGACCCAAGTTTACTACTCAGCACTCACATCAGGTGGCTAACAACCATTATCCCAGCTTGAGATCAGCTTGAGACCTGACGGCTTCTTCTGGCCTCTGTGGGCAACTGAACTATGTGCACACACTCTGACACAGACACTCATGTCTACACATAACTTTTTAAAAATCTTAAGGCTGGGCATGGTGGTGCATGCCTTTGATCCTGGCACTTGAGAGGCAAAAGCAGGAGGATCTCTGAAGTTTAAGCCAGCCTGATCATAGCCAAGTTCTGGGACAGCTAGGACAACATAGAGACGTGGCTAAAATCTATAATAACCTATAATAACCAATAAAATATTCTAAAAGACAGTGAAAAATATGTCGTTGCTCTTGTCAGCTAAAAGCAAACTAAGATTAAGGAGGGAAAACTTCTGTCTTCAAATCAGTAACTGTTTACCAGGGGATAATTCATTCAAGCAAGCAAAAAATATAAAGAATAAAAAATAAATCATGTGATTGGAGTCACCACCCAGTTATAAGATGGTTTTTACACAGGCCATTTAGGTTGAGTTGAATAAAGATGTAGAAACTGCCACACTTGTGGTGATCTCTGAAATGTTTCTTTTCACTGTCAAGGTCCACCCTCAGCTTGGTCCAGGTTCCTAAGAAAATGGGTGTTTGAGAACAAAACAGGCAATTTGAAGTCAAACCATGGTCCAACCAAGCTGGCAGCATCCGTTCTGCTGTGATAGCTTTCCAGACTGTTCTCTGCATGTGTCTGAGATTACCATTCCAACTACACCGGGTCCTAAATTAGCTCTGTCCCAGACTGAGCCCGAACTCAGGAACCTGCCTACATTTGTAAGCATAAACAAACAAACAAAAACTTAGCTGGATGGGATCTCGTCTTGTGATCACAACTCCCTAAATCTATCTTCTCCCTTAATATCTTTCTGACAGCTGGTTCATAGTGCAGTTGCCTGTTACTTTAAATATGTGAAGCCCCTTATACAATTAATATTGCATCCTTATATTTTTTGCATATTGAGAAATATATTCTCAAACTCACGTTTTTAGAGTTCTTTTCCACAGCCTTAAGGGCTTGCGGAGACATTTGCCACACCTTTGCTTCCCGGATTCATGCTGTCTGAGATTACCATGGAGTCATTAATATGAACAGGGAGGACATTCCTTGGAGGAACTTGAAAATAGGTACATTATTACACAAACAAGCCCTATGCTCACAACAGCCATCAACACTCATGGAGGCCGGTGCCTCCTAGCCCTACCAAGGCCATTCAGGTCATGGCACATCACCCTGTAAAAGACAAGGAAGAGCCAGGCGGTGGTGGCGTGCTCTGGGAGGCAGAGACAGGCAGATTTCTGAGTTCAAGGCCAGCCTGGTCTACAGAGTGAGTTCCAGGACAGCCAGGGCTATACAGAGAAACCCTATCTTAAAAAAACCAACCCCCCCCCCCAAAAAAAAGACAAGGAAGAAAAATTTAACTCAAGGGAATGTGGTCTCCCCTTCCTTCAGACTTTGGACCTATAAACTTAACTAAACCCAGATACTGGGTGGAGCACTATATATAACCTTTTATAGAATCTGAATTAGACTGTTTCCTCCACCCCAGGCTCTTTTGTCTAAATAGGTCAAATGAAACAGCCCTCCCATCTCTAGTTTCTTGAAACTCCCTAATTGGCCCAACCACAGATTCTCTACAAATAACAGACTGGCCTTGACTCTGCTGTCCTTTAGGGTAACCAAGCACACTTTGCCTAAGGGGGTGACTAGGACAGCTCTAGAACTTCAAGGAAACATTTACCCAAACTTAATCCAAATATGTGCTAACAACACAGAGGCTTCAGTGACCACACACAGTTCCTCCCCCCCCCCACCCCGACAATAAAGAAAGCAGTAAAGCCTAGGAGTCTGATCTGCAGAATGGGTGCAAGACAGTCTCAATCCTCAGTACCAAAACCCACAAGGCATGCCAGGTACAGAAAACAAGCAGAAACTTCCTCAAGTACCCAAGATCTTGGCCCTACTGGCCCAACACATTAACACTACCTCAGGCTAGAGATGTAGCACTGTATAGGTAGAGTGCAAGAATCCCTGAGGGTGACTCCCAGCATTGCATAAACCAGCTGTTGTGGCATATACCTGCAACCCCAACCTCATGAGTCATAGGCAGGAAGGTCAGAGACTCAAGGTTACCCTTGGCTCCTTAGGAAGTTTGAGGCCAGTGAAGCTTCATGAGACTACAGTCTCAGAGCAAAATAAAACAAACCAGTTGTCTTAAACAGACTAAAAGCTAATGGAAAACATCAACAAATGAAATAAATGAAATCAACTACTAACATCGGACTATCAAGTGATTTAAAAAAAAACATACATCAAATTCAGAAGCTAAAAACTTAACTGAAATGAAATATTCACTACAGGAATTAAACAGTGGGCCTGAACAAGAATCAACAAACTTAAGGATTGAAAAATCAAAATTACCGAGTCTAGGGAGCAGAAGATGGAGAGGGGACAACCCAAAAGGCCACACACAGCCACCATTATGTGAAGCAGGAGATTCATTATGAGTTCCATAAAGCAGAGAGAGAGAGAGAGAGAGAGAAAGAGAGAGAGAGAGAGAGAGAGAGAGAGAGAGAGAGAGAGAGAGAGAGAGAGAGAGAGAGAGAGAGAGATTATTAAAGGAAAAAAATGGCCAAAACCTCAGGTTTATAGAAATATAATGGTGCTGCCAATACAGTTCCTCGAAGTCAAACACAGAATTATATACCCCAGCAATTCTTTGCTGTATAGAACCAACAAACCTAAAAGCTGGAATCTAATAGATATTTGTAGGCCACTGTTCATAGGAGCCTTCATTCTCCCAATCTAAAAGGAGGAAACAGCCGGGCAGTGGGGGCACAAGCCTGTAATCCCAGCACTCTAGGAGGCAGAGGCAGGCGGATTTCTGAGTTGGAGGCCAGCCTGGTCTACAGAGTGAGTTCCAGGACAGCCAGGGCTATACAGAGAAACCCTGTCTCAAAAAATCCAAATCCAAAAAAACCAAAAACCAAAAAAAAAAAAAATATATAAAAAAGGAGGAAAGAACCAAGTATCATTAACGGGTGAAAGGATGGATACAATGTGGTGTACATATATGGAAGGACAGCGTATTACACTGTAATGTTTAGAGATCATGCAAGCCATACAAGGACAAATATTACATTCTCTGTATGAGGTCCTGGAATATATATTCATAAAGATGTAAATAAGAGTAGTTACAAGTAAAGTCTCTATTTGGAATCATGGGATGTTCTGGAGATGGCCTAGATGACAGTTTATATAACAGTGTGAATGGACTAAATGCCACAGAATCAAATTATAAATGAATGAAACTATCAATTTTATGTTAACGAGATTTCATCCTGGGACAGGAAAGGGAATATGTTAATATTAGATAGCTATACAATCTAAATAATGTCTTTAAAGTTTGTCTCTCTGAACTTTCAACAGAGAATGTTTTTTTCTAAATTGACTTTTGTATGATAACAGATGACAAATTTAGTACCACACAATCACTTAGAAATTTTTATTTCAAAATGACCTATAGAAGTTTGTCTAGACAAAGGTCTTCAGCTGATGGGTCAGACAGGGAAAGCTGGTTGGAGGGAGATGAGACTTCCTAAGTCACATCACTATTTCCAGGAAGGCTCTTCTGTATTCCCAGAACCTCTACTTTGATTCCTAATATCAAAGCTGGCTTTGGTTTTTTTGTTTTGTTAAAAATGATGTTTACACTATGTAGAAACAGTACTGTAAATCAAGGATTCCTTTCCTGGCAGTAATGTCCAGGAAAGCCTTCCCGTAATCAAGCAAACCCACTATGCCTAGCTATGCTCAAATAGTCTGCCATGGCGGACAGGAGAGCCTGCTGGCTCTTCCGGGCCTTTCTCTTTCTCAGGATCCACACATCAGGCACTCCTCTCTGTTCTCCAAAGAGCACACCATGGCTGCTGTGTTCCTCTCCTTCTCTTCTTCCTCCTTCAGTGCCTTTTCCTTATCTTTCAGCTTCTCCTTGTTCAGAGTGAACTGGATTGGATTAGCAGCAGGTCTTGTCCTTAAATAATACATCCCAGTCTTTAAACCCTACAAGGGAAGTAAACATAGCTATTAGGAAGAACTCCAGAAGAACACTTGACAGTCTTTGTTCAAAACAATTCCCATGTGATCAGTTACAAAACTAACTTTTAAAATCTTTAAATGTAGTCCTATAAACCAACTTACTCTTTTTTTAAGTTTGTAATTTTTTACCTCCTCTACAAAGCACCTTGAAAAATGCTTAATAGAGAGCTAAACCTTAGGTTTTTCATCCCTGAAATAGGATTGCCTCTTTGGAATGTAAAACATTTTTGTTTAGTTGTATTCACTTTTACATGTATTACTTGCAAGTCTGTACAGACAGTATGCCTGCCTTAGTCTATAACCATTTAGGGGATGAGGCTGCTTCTGTAGAACACTATAAATACTTCACAAGGGTAATCTTCCTGTCCAGGATTCTCAGGGCAGACCGACAAAAGCACGTAAGTAAGAGAGCCAATCTGTAATTCCACAGAAGGCCTCTCACACATCAAGACATAAGAATGTAAGGGAAAATAGAATTACAGCACTTTGCAGTTGGCAACAGTGTAACCTGGCTTATACACTAGGATAAAGTGGGGAACAATGGCTGTTTTTGAATGTGGACTGACAGTGTGAAGCTACTTTGGAAATGGCAATAAGACGGCTTAGAACAGAGGTCAGTTGAAGAGGAAGAAAGACTTAGGAAACAGTACATAGGGGCAGGAAGACTGTAAGAGCCAGACACCCTGGCATTTAGAGCCCCACCCTAACTGAGGAGGTAAAGATGGTTTCTTAGAAAGAGAAAGTCAACATTCCAGGGGCTGGTCCCATAACCAGACGTATATGGACAGTAAAAATTGGGAGGTGGTAGGATACTAAAAGACAGACAGACAGACAGATGTGAGAGTTGAAAGTTGGGGTTTTCTAGGAACAAGTGTTCCTAGAAAAGGGTGTTGTTAAAGGTGATTATGATCAAAACACATTCTATGAAATTCTAAAAGAGTAAAAGTATTTAAAAACTAAGGCTGGATGATGGCTCAGTAGTTTAAGAACACTTCCTACCCTTCTAGAGGACCTGAGTGTTCAACTCCTAGCACCCCTATAAGGCAGTTTATAACTGCTGAACAGAAACAAGAAAATTCAGAGAGGAGGTTTGAGCTGGCATGAAAACCACTCATGAGTTTTAACACTTGAAGGGAAAACACTTTGAGCTAGCAGAAACTATTCCATCTGAAGTACTCCAGCTGGCAATTAAGTCCCCCTCAGCACGCTCAACCAACCTGCTTCCAACCGTAGAAGTGCATACTAGTGAGTTTGCCGTAGTTGGGTTCAGCAATATGGATGTTTAAAGACTGGCTTTGATCGATGAAAGCACCTCTCTCGGCTGCCATCTTGAGAACAGTCTTCTGAGAGATTTCCCACACAGTCTTATAGAGTTGCTTCAGGTCATCAGGAATTTCTGGTATGCTCTGGAAAAGGAAAACTATGTGCTGTTGTTGCTGTTTTAATTCCAATTAAAGAAAGCAATATAACTAACAGACTAATTGTGCTTGCAGTGATGCCGTTGGATCTTCCTGCAGATCTGACACTGCTATGAGTTAGTATTTGAATGCTTATAACAAGCTAGCCCAAACTGCTTATCTCTTGCTTAGAAAGTCAACAAAATCTCATTTTACCAACCAAATATAAATGTGATACAGTGATTTAAACATGCATCTTGAACTGGCTTATGTTAGAACAACATAATGTTTTAGACAAATTTAGGAAAAGAAGGGAAAATAAGAGCTAAGCTAAATGAAAGAAAAACAAATAATCAGGACTTTACAGGGACCAGATCAAAGGAAGTACTGAGATAAACTCCTTTAAATTGGATAAATGAAGCCAGAACGTCAGACTGCACTTAGAGTCAAAATAAATCAGGTTTTCTTAGGTCTCTGGCCAACTAACTGTATTGAAACACACAACCTGACTGATGCTATACTTTCTGCCATGAGAATCTGAAGGAGGATAAGCTGCCAAGCTGGCCAGTGTTTAGCCAAGGCATCTAGCTTGAGACCCTAATGCTTGTGGGTCAAATGCAGTCGTGTTATTGTTCCATGCTACTACCTTCTAAACTGTTGGTCTCAGTCCCCCATGCCTTTTAAGTTGAACTCCAATTTCAAGTTTTAAGAAATGTAAGAACTCTTGACTTACTTACTTAGCAATAAATTTAACCCAAGCTTCAAGGTTTTAAAAGTTCCCAGGTTGTGCAGAAAAACTGGGAGCTGGTGCTGTGTCGGAGAAACAATGCAGAGCATATAAAGATGTGTGTGATTTTAGCACAACAGTGCAGAGAGACATTAACAGAGCCTGAGGGCCACAGTGAAAGGCCATTTTCTATGCACTGCCTGGGAGAAGGGACATGGCACCTCAATATTCAGCTCAGCTCCTAGAACGCACATGTTATTTCCAATCTGTACCTGAATGGAGCCATTGCATGCAATAATCTGATTTTTCATCTCTTCATTCCACAAACCCCGCTCAGTAAGGTCTTTCAGTAAGTGAGGATTCACAATCTGATGAAAAAAGCAGAAAACACGTCAAGAAATAAAATAACATCGTTTTGTAGGCATAACCTACAAAAGGGTCCCAGGCCTGGAGCCCAAAGTAAGTAAGACAGAAGAAGAACTTATTAGATCCCTTAATAAACATCATTGTTTTTACATAATTGAGAAGGACATTTCACCACACAAAGCTACAAGACCCTTAAGGTCTTGATATCTATTAAGAAAAAACAATGTATTGTGATAATCATTCTACAAGGTATGTATACATGTATGCCACACTGATGCCACTTGCTCTGTGGCACTTAGAAGTCACACTCAATATATATATGCATCACACACATATACATCAGATTATCTATCTTGGATTTTTGCCAATCATATTTTAATAACACTAAAAATATTTTTAAGGTTTTGATTGTATGAGTGTGCATATCCAGACAAATCAAATCCCCTGAACCTAGAATTACAGGTGGTTGTGAGCCTTCAGTGTGGGAGATGAGAACCAAATTTGGGTCTTCTGCAAGAATAGCACAAGTTCTTACACTGCAAGGGCACCTGCACATACATGTGCATATTCCCACCGACACACACACACACTCTCTAAATCTTTAGTTCAGCCATTAAAGGTTATGTGCCACCATACAACTTGAGTTTCCTCCCTGGAACTCACATGGTGTAAGAACAGAACTACCAGGAGTTGTCCTCTGTCCATGGCATGAACATGCCGTCCTCACCCTCCCCAAAAATTTTTTTAAAAAGATAAAGAAATATTATGATATTTGCAAAGAAAAGAAATGGTACTAAGTTTATATAGCCTGATTCTTCTTTGGTTTTCTTTTGTTTTTTCTTTTTTTTTTTTTATTTATTATATGTAAATACACTGTAGCTGTCTCCAGATGCCAGAAGAGGGTGTCATATCTCTTTATGGATGGTTGTGAGCCACCATGTGGATGCTGGGATTTGAACTCATGACCTTTGGAAGAGCAGTCAGTGTTCTTACCCGCTGAGCCATCTCTCCAGCCCTTCTTTGGTTTTCTTAAGCAACCAAACAATAAACACTTGAGTAAAATAACTAGAAATGCAATTTCCCTATACCTCGCTAAAACTTATTTCAGGACACCTGGAAATCTACATTTTGATTTGTTTGAATTAGTACTTTCGGGCCTTGGTAACCATAACTAAGAAGCATGCATCCCCTATCCTCCCACCCTTAAGATGGTGTAGCTCTTTAAACTGCTGTAGAGCTGGCCTTCTAACCACGGATGACCTTGACCCTCTGGTCCTCTCACCTCACTTCCCAAGGTCAAGACTTATGGGAATAACCACCATTCCTGACCGAGAACTACTCTATAATGTTGTGTTTTGTTTTGTTTTTAAAAAAGGGATAGGGTGCCGGGCGGTGGTGGCACACGCCTGTAAACCCAGCACTCTGGGAGGCAGAGGCAGGCAGATTTCTGAGTTCGAGGCCAGCCTGGTCTACAGAGCGAGTTCCAGGACAGCCAGGGCTACACAGAGAAACCCTGTCTTGAAAAACCAAACCAAATTTAAAAAAAACAAACAAACAAAAAAAAAAAACAAACAAAAAAAAAAACAAAAAAACAAAAACCAAAAGCCAAAAACCAAACCAAAACAAAAAGGGATAGGGAGAGAAGGGATGCTATGTAGCCTAAAACTAGAACGCCTCCTGCTTCAGTTTCCCAAGTGCTGGAATTAAAAATACAGATCACCATGCCTGAGTAATAATGCTTCTATGGACACCTTTACTATCCCAACTGACGCACGTGAGGCAGCAAGTGGTGAAACATACCTATAATCCAAGTACACAGAAGGCAGAGGCAGGAGGATCACTCAGTAGGCAAGTTAGAGGCCAGGCCAGCCTGATCTTCATAGTGAGGCTTTTCCAAAAAACAAAAAGCTGGGTGGTAGCAGTATATATCTTTAGTCTCAGCATTCAGGAGGGAGAGACAGGTGGATCTCTGTGAGTTCAAGGCCAGCCTTCTCTAACAGAGTGAGTTCCAGGACTGCCAGGGCTGCTATACAAAGAAACCCTATCTCAACTATCCTGCCCCAATTTTAGCCACATGTTGACTGTGACTAGGCCAGGCATGATGGTTGGTGCAGCTCTGTAATCCCAGCATGTGAGAACTGGAGAAAGACTAATCTGTTCAAGGCTGTTCTCAGCTACAGGGTGAGCTTGAGGCCAGACAGGTCTACTGGAGACTGTTTTAAACAAACAAAACGGGTATTTTCACAATGCATGTTAGCTGTTTAAGCAGATTAAAGTTAAGAGTTTACTCTCAGTTTTCAGAAGAGCTTCTATAAATCTGGTGGTAAAATTCTCACCTGAAATTCTCCTGACAATACTCTGCGAGTAGGCAAGTTAGAGGCCAGGCCAGCCTGATCTTCATAGTGAGGCTTTTCCAAAAAACAAAAAGCTGGGTGGTAGCAGTATATACCTTTAGTCTCAGCATTCAGGAGGGAGAGACAGGTGGATCTCTGTGAGTTCAAGGCCAGCCTTCTCTAACAGAGTGAGTTCCAGGACTGCCAGGGCTGCTACACAAAGAAACCCTATCTCAACTATCCTGCCCCAATTTTAGCCACATGTTGACTGTGACTAGGCCAGGCATGATGGTTGGTGCAGCTCTGTAATCCCAGCATGTGAGAACTGGAGAAAGACTAATCTGTTCAAGGCTGTTCTCAGCTACAGGGTGAGCTTGAGGCCAGACAGGTCTACTGGAGACTGTTTTAAACAAACAAAACGGGTATTTTCACAATGCATGTTAGCTGTTTAAGCAGATTAAAGTTAAGAGTTTACTCTCAGTTTTCAGAAGAGCTTCTATAAATCTGGTGGTAAAATTCTCACCTGAAATTCTCCTGACAATACTCTGCGAGTGTAGATGTTACTGGTGTAAGGCTCAATGGACTCATTATTCCCCAGAATCTGAGCAGTTGAAGCAGTAGGCATTGGGGCAATAAGTAAACTGTTTCTTATCCCATACCTTTAAAAAAGAGAGAGAGACCATTAGGGATTCGTGCTAGAGCTACAGTCTGCCAAGAAGGCAACTACTCTGTGTCACTTAGTGTAGCTAGATGCTGAGAGCACATCGCAGAGGCATTTAACTCACATACTGACTGCATTAAACTCCAGTAGGATACAGTCCACAGCACTGATGCCACAGCTCCAACAGAACCAGCACAATCTGTTAGCAAGTCCCCACTGATGCCACTTGCTCTGTGGCACTTAGAAGTCACACTCAATGCACTGTTTCACTCGGGGAAACTGAACTCAGTCCTGAGCAGTTTACCTGAATCAAGGCACATCCATTCAACCCACTCATCTCCTCTGTGTGCCTCTATGACCGCCAGCCCCTTCATAAAACAATGCTGTGAAAATGGTCAGGATTAGTCATATATGACTATAATCCTCATTGTCCTGTGTAAAGGGCCCATTACACTCAGAGAAAATCCAGACTTTACCTACTACCAATTATTAGTTTTTAAAAAGCTAATTTTTTCACTTTTAAGTGCCAAGAGTGTTTAAAGAATATATTTTTGAACATTCTTAGAACTCTCCACAGCTTAGCCTAAGAGCTACCAACTCCATGGCCTGCAAGATGGCTCAGTGGGTAAAGGTATCTGTCACCAAGCCTGATAACCTGGGTTCAAAATATAAAAGGTATATATTGTTCAACATGGTAGGAGAGAACCAACTCCTTCAAGCTGTCCTGACCTCCACATGTGCACCACTATACACGCACACATACACACAATACATAAATATTAAAAGTAAAAATATGTGTAGAGACCAACACTATAGCATTTTCCTGAGCAGCTGAGCAATGAACACAAACGTCAAAACAAATGCTGTCCATCAAGAACCTCCCGGGACGGCCACATGCTGTGGCTGCATTGCTTGTATTAATCAAGTTCCTCTAATACAGACAGCTGACCTTTCCTACATTCCACACTTACAGACCCATAGGGTGCACAGCGTTGAACCTCAGGTCCTGAGCTGATTTGTACAGCTAGGTTCAAAGCCTCAGTCACTTTTTAGATAAAAGATATCAGTTATCTCATGTCTTTTCTTTCTCATCTGCAAATCTATAACCAATCATGGTTATAGATAGGAAAACACTTTCAAGTCATACTTGCTCAATCCCAACTACAAAATCATTTGTAATTGCTAAAACAATAAGAAAATGTTTTAGCAGCTACACTGCACTAAAAGATCTCTAAACCAAAACACCAAAAAGTCTCAGAATATGTCATATTCAATCACATTTACATGACAAACTGTACGTATACATACACATATATGGAAGAGGTCTAGAAAAACACATCATCAACAAGACTCATTTTAGGAAACAAATTAGGTTTCTGCTTGTTTTGAGTAGCAAGCATCTGGCAGAAATATAAAGCACAGATTTTACTTTCTATGTTATTTCTGTATTTAGGGAAGGGCACAGTGGTCTACCCTAGTTTGCTGCCAGCCTGCTCTATGTAGCATGCTGTAGGCCAACCAAGGCTATATAGTAAGATACTATTTAAAACACACACACACACACACAAATTAAATCAATGAATAAAAGAATAAAAACATTTTTAAAAAGTCCTATTTGGGCCAGGTAGTGATGACACATGTCGTTAGTCCCAGCGCTTAGGAGGCAGAGGCAGGAGGATCTCTTGAGTTTGAGGCCAGCCTGATCTACAAAATGAGTTCCAGGACAGCCAGAGTTACATAATAAGACACTATCTAAAAATCCCCAAAACCAAACCAAAACAAAAAATTAATTAGCATGGTTGTTCAGCTCCTCAAATAACATAATTTCATACTGAAATGCCTACTGTGTATTGAAAGGCTTTCACTGTACTAAACAACTTTCATGTTACTATTTTCTTATGCTTTCCAAAGCCGTTTCTGTGGTAGGTCATCTTACCCTATTTCAGAAGACTATGTTTCAGAAGCTACACTAACATATCCCACCAGAAGACCCCAGGCCCCTGGCCTCCATGACACTTCATACACCACTACTTACTTTGCAATCTTCTCCTTGAGAAGCTTCCAGTCCCACAGGTCTGTGGGAGTAACATTCCACATATCATACTGAAGAATCTAAGAAATAAACAGCCCACATTTATGATCTTACTTTGGGACAATTTAAAACAATGACCAAAAAATTTTAAAATAACTAAGTGCCATATCCCATATCCCCACACTGCAGCCACTGCATCCTGTGTCAGCACATTAGGGCATCAGCTCCACGGAGTCTCTCAAACACTGCTCCACTAAGCATATTGTGCACAAACAGCCTAGGGCCTCCTCTCAACCACATTCCTGAGATCTACAAACTAGGAAATTTTAACACTAATTTTTTTGTTTGTTTTTTGTTTTTTTGAGACAGGGTTTCTCTGTATAGCCCTGGCTGTCCTGGAACTCACTTTGTAGACCAGTCTGGCCTTGAACTCAGAAATCCACCTGCCTCTGCCTCTGCCTCCCAAGTGCTGGGATTAAAGGTGCGCACCAACAACGCCCGGCTTCACTAAATGTTTTAAAAAATACATTCGTTTTATAATGAAACATACTCTGATCTTTGCTCCCTTCATCTATTTATTTGGCTGAGGACACCAAATTTCAAATAATCATATATTAGAATTTCTAAGTATCAGAATAATCTTCAAAACTAAATCTTTA
The DNA here is from genome assembly GCF_947179515.1 of Apodemus sylvaticus. NCBI lineage: Eukaryota > Metazoa > Chordata > Mammalia > Rodentia > Muridae > Apodemus > Apodemus sylvaticus. Next base: position 103,346,130 of record NC_067472.1, read on the forward strand.
TAAAGAAGAGACACACTATTGATAACAAAAGCAGCATGGAAGTCGATTCTAAGAGGGCTCCCCAGATTCCAGTCCCTGGTGTCACAAACCATGGATAATTAATCTATCTCTTCTACTCATCTTTTAGTGTGAACAGGTTTTTAGAATATCATAAATCTCAGAGTCTCTTGCAGAACAGGGATTGCTGGATTTAGGGTGCACTTGAATAAATCTAGGCCTTAATAATCCAAAACAGTCCCGTGTCAAGGTCCTTACTTTCACAGCCTAATACCCCTCCCAGGTTCCACGGAGGAGGGGCATTATTCAGCCCATTGCTGGTACTCACAGGCAAAAGGAAAACTCAACCATATACTTACGCCTTTGCTGGCTGGAGATCCCTCATACGTTTCATAGGGGCCATGCTCCTTGGCTAGTTCACAGCTGGCTTCCAGGGCTCCATAATAAATGGTTTCAAAGATTTGCTTATTTAATAACTGGGCTTCTGGGCTCTCAAAGGGATATCTCATCAGGATGAAAGCATCTGCTAGACCCTGTACCCCAATTCCAATGGGCCGATGGCGTTTATTTGATATGTGTGCCTTTGACCCAAGATTTAGGAAAAAAAGAAAAGAAAACATCACCGAACTCAGAAAGCCACATTCTACATTAACACCCAACCTCTTCATTTTCCTTCTCTCACACCACTCTGAGGACAGCCAGACCAAGAAAAATGTCCCCCATCTCGGATTCAATAATGACCAATAAGCAGAGAAATCTATCCATACCTCTGGAATAGGGTAGTAGTTTATATCAATTATTTTATTCAGATTTCGGACAATGACTTTAGTGACTTCTGCCAGTTTCTCAAAGTCATACGTATGTTCTGGTGTGACATACATATTCAGAGCCAGAGAAGCCAAGTTACAAACTGCAACCTGCAATACAAAGAAAGGTGTCAGAATCACACATTGCTGATTTCTTCTTCCTACATCAGTGAGATCACTAGAGCCTTTGGAACTATGAGATGTGAAAACTTACAACCACCTGATACCAGTGCACAGGACCGAACTTAAGGAATTTTTAGTCTTTACTGGGAAACCTCTTTACAACTAAGCTAAATCCCCAACCCCTAAAATCGTAGTTTTCCCATCATTTAACAGAACATTTCTACACCCCATTGATTCTGCGACTCCACTATCTGTCACATGAGTTGCATTATTTAGAATACTGAAATAGGATTTGTTTTGGTTTTGTTTGTTTTGGTTTTGGTTTTTTGGTGTTCTTAAGACAGGGTTTCTCTGTGCAGCCCTGGCTGTCCTGGAACTCACTTTATAGACCAGGCTGGCCTCCAACTCAGAGACCTGCCTGCCTCTGTTCTGGGATTAGAGGTGTGTGCCACCACCGCCCAGCTCTTAACTACTCCCTGGTGCATTCCAGTGTCCTTTCTCCCATGGACATAAATAGTTGTCTTTAAAATGCAGCTCAGTTAACCTAACTCCACCACATGTCTTTTTCAGTGTTGGGGAACAAATTTCCCTCAACCACTTCAACTAACCACTGGGATCAGTGAGAGACTCACAAGCAGTGACCACCTCTGCAGTCCCCCAGTGTGCTAGGCAGTTTCCCCACCTACCTCATCTTTACTGGTGTACTCTACTATTTCTGTACACAGGTTGCTGCACTTAATGGTTCCCAGGTTCTGCTGGTTGCTCTTCCGGTTACAGGAGTCTTTGTAGAGCATGTATGGGGTACCCGTCTCTGTCTGAGACTCAATGATGGCATACCAAAGCTGCTGGGCTTTCACAACTTTTCGGACACGACCCTGCTTCTCATAACTGAAAGACAAAGCAGTAATTATTTCAATATTCACACTCTAGGAAGAATACATTAAAATATAAAATTATGCAAATTCTCAAAGCTTTGCTAACAGGAAAAAAAGAATGACATTCATTTGTTTTAAAGGTTGGTTCTATTTATTTGTATGTCTGTGTAAGTGTATATGTGCATGAGTGTTGTGACTGTGCATGCCTGTGCACAAGGAAGCCAGAGCTGAGTTACTGGTATTTCCAGTATACCTGGCTTGCTATCTAGTTATCTGAAATCTAAATCAGGGCCTCAAGACTGTGCATGAATACTCTCAACTACTGAACCATTTCTCCAACCCTGAAATCCACTTTCTACCAGCTAAGACCACAGAAAACGAGGCAGTTTTAAATTCCTTCAAATGACCTCTGACCCCACCAAATCAATACCACTTTTCACAATAAAAAGGAACAAAAACCATCATCAAGACTGGCAGCTGCTTCCAGAGCCTCTACCGCAGCCTGCATCTACTTTTGCTTTCCCTTCTGCTTTGCTTTCCCTGTAGCTCAGGGCTTTCGTCCTCTGAAGTCACTTCTCCTGCAGGCAGCTGCATACTGAACATCACTGCTAAAGCTGCCTACCTCTCAGGGCCTAACCTACAAGGGCATGGCTTTCCCTTTTCCTCTTTTGCACCCCCCTCCCTGCAGTTGATAATATTCATAGCTTGCCTGCCCTCTTGTTTTTCTCAAACTCTAGTGAAACTGACCTTAACCTCCTTCAAAAAACAAAAGCAAAACAAAATTTAGTACTGTGCTAATTTTAACTTGTGTGTCCTTATTACTTGTGATTTATATTACCAAAAGTACTACACTGGAGCCAGGGAGATGACTCAGTAAGGGTACTTGCTGCCACACCGGATAACCTGAGTTTGATCCCTGGGACCCACATAGTAGAAGGAAAGAACCAACTCCTACAAGCTGTCCCCTGACCTCCATATATGCACTGTGGCACTCATGCCCCCAAACCCAAAATAATCAAATAAATGTAATTTTAAAAATAGTAATACAAAGTACTATTATAAAATAACTCAGCTAGTCTTTATCTCAGTTTTTATAAGGATCAATTAAAAAATTCAAAGCACCCAAACTTTAAGAAGATATTTTGGCATCAAAACAAACAAACAAACAAAAATCAAGGAACATCTAACAAAAATCAAACTAATAATTACATTCTCTTCTAGATATTTTCAAAGATTTATAGAAATGAGCTAATGATTAAATATTTTTCTGTTTTCCAGTGTTAGGATCAAACTCGGTCAGTGCCTAGCAACATGGCCAGGCAAGCATTCTCAAGTGCCTTGCCCTTAGCATGCACACTTCTGGTATTTTGATGCCCTGTGAGAGAAGTGTTGGCTCCGATGCTTACGACATTAGCAGTTTTTTCATACCTTTCATATAACTTCTCAAACTCCTCTCCCCAGACCTCGTCCAGACCGGGACACTCATTGGGACACATCAGTGACCAGTCCTGCAAAGAAGGAGTGCCAACACAAGAGATGTCACAAAGCAGCCACAGTCCTTCCCACACCCTGCAACAAGGGGCCACCATGGAGATATGCCGTACACGCCAGAGTGTGGGGGTCTAAAGCTGTAGTTCTGCCTGCTTGCATGATCTTTTAAACACAGGTCAGGTACCATCTAGCCATCTGTGGCATCACAGAGGCGAAGGACTGAAGAACAAAGCTTGTAAGAACTGAGCCCTCTCACCTGGTTCGTCTCCACTCGCTTCATGAAGAGATCTGGGATCCAAAGTGCGAAGAAGAGATCCCGTGCTCGCTGTTCCTCCTTGCCAGTGTTCTTCTTCAAGTCAAGGAACTCAAAGATGTCTAAGTGCCAAGGCTCCAGGTAAATAGCAAATGCCCCTGGGCGCTAAAGGTAAGGAACTCAGTATTCTTATCCACTTTACAAAACACTTTTATGTCTCCTTTCATCTTTTCTATGATTAGTAAATTAAATGAAATAAGTAAAAGAAGCAAAAAGTAAGCTATTAATATTTTTTTGTAAATTTTAAGAGTAGAACAGAAATTACATAGAGAAAAGTTGGGGGCTGGAGAGGTGGCCCAGCAGTTAAGAGCACTTGCTGGTTTAACAAAGGATCACAGCTCAGCTCCAAGCACCCACATTCACAACTGTCCATAACTCCACTTCAGATCTGGCACCCTCTTCTGGCCCCTAGCACTCTAGAACTTAGTTCCTAGCCAAGGTTCTAGCACCAACTGTGGGTGTCTCACAGCCACGTGTAACCCCAGTTCTAGAGGCCTCCTTCTTCTGGCCTCCACGAACACCCACATGTACCTGCTCACAGATATATACACTAATCATACTAATAAGAATGAAATAAATCTTTAAAAACAAGGTAAAACAATAAATATAAGTGATCCAAATTGTATAGTAACGACTTAATTCTGATTCCCCGCCCTCGTCCGTGACAAGGTGTACCTTGTTTCCACCTTGATCCACATAACGCGCCGTGTTGTTATAAACTCTCAGCATGGGCACCAGGCCGTTAGAATTGCCGTTAGTCTGAAAGAAAGGACAAAAGTAAAGGCACCTGAAGAAGATAGGGCTCAGGGTTTTCAAGGGAAAACTAGGACAGCCCAAAAGAAAAAACTGTTCAAAACAGTAACCAATTTCCTAAGCGCCATCTATGAAGTTTGACCTGCTCTCCATCCCCACCTCAGCAAGGAAAACATAATACCCGACATAAGAAACAGCAAAATACTGTTAGTAAGTTATATGTTGAGTTACTTTACAACAACCCTACTTTATAATGAGAGGTAATATGTCAAAAAGGAAAAAAAAATTCCAAAACCAAGGTAGCTAAATTTGAGCTCTGCAATTTAGTGTTCATTATTAAAGCTATGCGTTGGGAGCCAGGTACGGTGGGGTCCATCTTTAATCCCAGCACCAGGAGAGAGAAGCAAAGGCAGCAGAGGCAGAGGCAGGTGGATCTCCAAGAGTTCCGGGCCAGCCCGGCCTATAGAGTGAGCTCCAGGATAGCCAGGCTACACAGAAAGATCTTGTCTCAAAAAACAAACAAACAAAGATATACTTTGGGTACCATAAAAGAAAACAAAAACATGAGGCCAGCCTTATCTACAGAGTGAGTGCCAGGACAGCCAGGGCTACACAGAGAAACCCTGTCTCAAAAAACAAAAAACAAACAAAAACCCCAAAACACAAAAACAAAAACATACTATGATAGCACCCCTCCCCCCCAAAAGAATTCAAGGCAACGCAATAAAAATGATATGTTAAGCTGTTGACATACCAAGACAACAAAATGGAGATTCTCAGCAATGAATGGATTATAGAATGAGGCTAAGCAAACAGTGTTATGGCTGGAAAATACCTTTCAAATTCTATAAAGAATCTAACACCCCTGGTAAATCTTTTAAACAGAGTCTGAAAAGATAAGTGAGCTGTGGCTCACTCCACAAGTTCAGATGAAAGATAGATGGACAGACAGACAGACAGACATAAGGTGGGTAGATCCGTGAGTTCAAGACCAGCTTCATTTATAGAGTGAGTCCCAGGACAGCCAGAGCTACACAGAGAAATACTGTCTCAAAAACATAAACAAAATGGACAGATAGATAGAAATACACAAAATATTACAGATATTACAAACAAGAAAGACACATTACCCTGACATCATAGGACATTCCCTTGGGAACCTGACTCCTGTTTTTTTCACATTGCACACTGCCATAACCCCCTCTAGGCCACACTGCCAGTAGGTAAAAGATAAGAGTATGGAAATCCAAGCCTGATGCTTCTCATCCCCTTGCTTTCCAATGTCTAGAGCTTGAATCACCCACACAGTAAGTGACTGATCCAGAACGAAACTTGAAGCCTCACTTTCTTCATGTGAAAATGAAAACATTGGAGCTGCTAGCATATCTGGAGTGATGGCTATCTCCTATAGACAGTAAAATGAGTAATTCCTATAAAAATGTATAACAGACTTGGCACATAGTGAGCAATCAATAAATGATAAGCCTTAAATTCCAGCATTTAGGAGACAAGAGGCAAGTATATCCCCGAGTTCTAGGCCAGCCTGGTCTACAACAACAACAACAACAACAAAAACATGATTATTATTATTGCTTTTTAAAAAATCATAATTCTAAAATCTGAGCTAAAAAAATGCTGTAGCGATCATCTCACACAGCCTACCCTCCAATACAACAGAGGAAGCAAAAAGCAAAACACCTCCCTCCCACTCACACCGATAGGTGGTAACCAACAGAATGCGAACCTCCCAAGCACTAGCGTCACAACAGTAGGCCCTCTGGATCACACATATGAGTGGTATCAGGTCTTACAACTTAACACTTACCCCAGCGATGTAGCTACCAGTGGCCCGAATGCAACTCACAGCAACACCAATTCCCCCAGCAGACTTAGAAATCAAGGCACACTGCTTCAGAGTATCATAAATTCCTTCAATGCTGTCATCTTTCATACTCAAGAGGAAACAACTACAGTGAGAAAAAAAGACAACTAAAGCAAGGAAGTCAGTGAGTGACTTATCCCATATGTCCCTGCGCTTGTTGATGGTCAGTGGATTATTTTCAATTGATTTGCTTTTCTAAAAACTGCTAAAATTTTTCCTCCCCTCTATTTATTTATGATGGTATCACTATATTAGCCCAAGCTGGCATTGAATTCTCCATGCCCTACCTCAGCCCTGCCATTTCCAACACTTTCAAGATTCTTGAACAGTTGGGTGTTAGGAATCAAACTCAAGGCCCCATCCATGCCAGCAAGCACTCTACCACTAAGCTACAGGCCCAACTCTTGATGTTTGGAGACAGAGTCTTCCTATACAGCTCAGGCTGTCTGTCAATCTGCTACAGAGAGCAGACTGGTTCCAAAACGATAATTCTTCTGTCTTTACCCCCTGAGATCACAGGCATTATCCATCATGCCTGGCTCTGAACAGCAGAAAATTAAATTTTCTAAATGCTATGGTACAGAAACACACTAATTATATTGAACCTATATCCAAGTATTTAGTTAAAAATCTCCTTAATTCTAATTTGTCCATAGATACTTCTGAATTCTTTATGTAAAAATCATATCTGTGATCTTTGTTCTTCCATTTTTCAATTTCTTCAATCACTTTAACTTATCTTACAACACCTGCTCAGACCTCCACTTCCACACTAAAAGCAGTAACAGATCTAATGGTTTTGGTTTTTTTTTTTTTTTTTAGATTTATCTATTTTATTTTATTTTATCTTATTTTATTTTATAAGTGTTTTGCTTGTATGTATATATGTGTGCCACATGCATGCCTGGTCAGCAGACATCAGATCCCTTGGAACTGAGTTATGGATGGTTGTGAGTCACCATATCGGTGCTGGAGACCAAAAGTAGGTTCTCTACAAGAGCCACGAACACACTTAGTCTGGGTCATCTGTTTAAGCCCAGACCTCAATTTTTAGTGGTTATCCTTTACCAAACTAAGGAGGTTATTTTATGCACCAATGTTGCTGATGATTTTTATTATAAAACAGCAATGAGTTATATAAATGCTAATACAATGACACTGGCATATCCTTGACTTCCTGGAACACATAGACTTGCTAAGGGAATTTTTCTTTTAACTTGCTCCAGAAGCTAAAACTGTGATCCCTTTCACAGCTAAGTAATCCTGTTATTCTGCCCATAATCTCAGGAAACAACCTTAATGCAGATTTAGAACATCACAAATTCTATCAATTTAATTCCCATGTATCTTAGAAGTCTGCCTCTCTAATTTTACCTTCTTAATCCTTTCACAATTTTAAAATAAATCACTGCAGGCATCTTATAATTAGCTCTAGGTACTTACAAATCATTTTCACAGTCCTAAAGTCTTAACCCAAAGGACTCATGCATGCTAAGCATATAATCTACCTATGAGTTATAGTCTCATTTTTTTAACAACATTCTTGCAATATAAATGACATACAATTCTCTATCAAAAAACGTACAAATACCACCACAATCAACTGTATAAAGTTCTTATTTAACTGCATTTGCTCTCTTCCAGGTTGCTTACCATAATAGTCAGAGATTGTTCCAAAACACAAATTATTTAATCAGAGCATGCAATAATTGATTGAAGTTTTTGTTTGTTTTTAATGTGATAAACCACCTGGCTTTTTCTTATTTCCCTAGTCAAACCTTTTGTTACAGCAGCTTCAGGAGCTGTAGAGTTGACTCAGTGGTTAAGAGCATTAGCTAGTCTTTCAGAAGACCTGGGTTCAATTCCTAGTACCCACATGGTTAGCTCAGAACCATCTAACTCCAGTTCCAGGGATCCAATGCTCTTTTTCTGATCATGGGCAATAAGCACGCATAGGGTACACATACATACACGCAGACAAAACACTAATAAACATAAATAATTGTTTAAAAAAGAAAACAACAGGCCGGGCAGTGGTGGCACACGCCTTTAATCCCAGCACTTGGGAGGCAGAGGAAGGTGGATTTCTGAGTTCAAGGCCAGCCTGGTCTACAGAGTGAGTTCCAGAACAGTCAGGGCTACACAGAGAAACCCTGTCTCGAAAAACAAACAAAAAGCAAAAGCAAAGCAAAACAAAACAAAAGAAAGAAAGAAAAGAAAAGCACAGCAACAAAAAGCAACTACAGATGATACATGCCTAGACAGCTGTGGGCGGTTGGTCCCAGCATTGAAGAGAGTAGGAGAGGCGTGAGTGAACCACTTCTCAGAAAGCAGGTTGTAGGTTTCAATTGCAGCATCAATATCTTCTTTGTGAATCCCCACAGACACCCTCATCAACATATGCTGTGGTCTTTCAGCCACTAAAAACAAAATAGGAATTTCCAGATAATAGGACACATCAGAATAATTAGGCTGAAACACATTTGAACCAAAAAAATTAACAGCAAATTTCTAAAAAATTTACAAACAAGCAAAACAATGATTTCAATTGTAATTTAGATACAGTTTTTACTGTCCTTACCATGTTTGTTTATAATCAAACAACAAAAGGTTATTTGGAAGGCTGAAAAATGGCTCAGCAGGCACAAGCATTGTTGCTAAGGCTAACAATTTGAGTTCAGTCCCTGGCTTCCAACTTCTACATGTACATTACAGCACAGTATCCCTCCCTCCATCCTCATATCCATACACACAAATAAATAAATGTAATAAAGTTCTGTAACATGTATGGTGCTTTGCTTACATATGCATGTCTATGTACCATGTGCATGTCTGTTGTTCACAGATACACGAAGAGGGCATTGGATCCCCTAAAATTGCTGTTAAAGACAGTTATGAGGTGCCACATGGATGCTGAGAATTGAACCTGGGTCCTCTGCAAGAGTAGCTAGGTTCTTAAGCACTGGGCCATCTCTCCAGCCCCAAATGCAATGTTTTAAAATGTTATTCAGAGTCTAAATAGAAATGTTAAGGCTAATAGTGCAAAGCTCTGCATCTAATATAGTAAATAAAAACAACACACATTTTCATTTCTTACCTTTTCCATTGATCTTCAACAAATATGACCGTTCCAGTGTCTAGAGGGGCAAAGCATCCAAAGAATTCTCAAGTTTTTAAATACACAGTAAATACGTAATTCATAGTAAGGTGATCTGTTAAAATCTCTCAATGTTATCATTTTAAATGAAAAGAATAACATTTACCATTTCTATCTTTAGTCTACAACATTATCACATGGCTGTTCTACTTTAGCAAAGAGAGGCAACAGTGCACGACACTATAGGTTATGGTATGCAGCAGTAGCAGCAAGATGTCCCAACATCTCTGAGTGCTTGTAAGAGACTAGACACTAACCCAAGACATAATCTCCAGCAGAGTATGTTGAATATTATCCCCATCTTAAGACTAAAACTGATTACATAACTTATGAATAAGAAATGGGAGAGTTGGACAGTTAGTCTCGTATAAACATCCCTGTCCTTCTTCACTGCATTATGTAAGCAACACCATATATTTACACAAACACTTTGTACAGAAGGGAATCAATAGTTTTTGAGAGAATAGTAGAATGTGGAGTGATTGTGACACATTTAATTTTAAATATGTAATTTTAAAAATAATCCACAAGTAATATTTGGAAAGGTCAAAAGCTATTAATGAGTAAGTTAATTTTGCTTATTTTAAAGTATCACAACTACCATAACCCTACCATAAGCAGGTACATTTAAAAATAAATAAATAAATAAATAAATAAATAAATAAATAAATAAATAAATAAAATAAAATAAAAAGCAGGTGCATTTAAACTAAATCATCAACACAAACTACTATACTTCCTGATTAAAAAGAAATCCCCACATATTTGAAACCCATTATTTACTTATTTACCTTAAAGCCAAAGTAGTTATAAGAGAAATCGCGGTCATAGATAATGGCAGAATTCAGGCGCTGAAGGAATTAAAAGGAATCCATAATTAAAATAATAAGACTTACTTTCACAACTTCTGTTTTTAGCTGACTCCAGAACTAAAACTAATACAGGATACCAAATATGCTTTCATACTAGTTAATATTAAAATACAGGTACCACATACTAGTTTATACTTTTCACAGTATATATGTACAATTACTTATTTTTGAGACAGAAACTTGCTCTGCATCCCTGGCGAGTCTGACTTAGGAGACCAGCAGGCTGCGCTTGACCGTGCACAGCCAGTCCTGACTCTGCATCCTCACTGCTAGGATCATGAGCATGTATCAACATTTTCAGCTGCAAATTTCTGACAAGGAGCTTATTTCAAACAGAACAAAATAATATGTATTAAAAAGCAAACAGAGGGGCTGGAGAGATTGCTCAGCAGTTAAGAGCACTGACTGGTCTTCCAAAGGTCCTGGGTTCAAATCCCAGCAACCACATGGTGGCTCATAACCATCCATAATGAGATCTGATGCCCTCTTCTGGTGTGTCTAAAGACAGCTACAGTGTACTTAGATATAATAATAAATAAATCTTTAAAAAACAAACAAACAAACAGAAAGTAGCTTATAGGCTTTGGAAACTCATGGTCCTTTAACAGAACTAAAATGAATTGCTACTGTGGCAGTAAAATATTATAAAACTGGTCATTATTTAAGAGCTTTGGTAAGTTATAAAGCCATTTAGAAGAAAACAAAGGTAATTAAGTGTGACCATATCAGTCACTCTGAAGGGCATTTTTGTAATCAAAACCAGGTATGGGTTGAGGATGAGCTAAGAACTGAAGTATTAGACCATAAGCAATTGCTTATTTTCCAGTATTTATCTTTTAGGCTCAGATTTTGCTACTATTATCTGTTTTTAACATTTAAGATTCTGACCAGCCTGGCGGTGGTGGCACACGCCTGTAACCCCATCACTCTGGGAGGCAGAGGCAGGTGGATTTCTGAGTTCGAGGCCAGCCTGGTCTACAGAGTGAGCTCCAGGACAGACAGGGCTATACAAAGAAACCCTGTCTCAAAAAAACCAAATCCAAAAAACCAAAAATAAAAAAATAAAAAGATTCTGACCAGGGTGAGGTGTGCTGCTCACACCTGCAGTCCCAGCACTCACAAGCACAGAGGACTGCCAGAGGTACCAGGTCCACCAGGACTGAAAATTGAGATGTCATAAATACGGCTGGTAGGATGGTTCAGTGGTTAAGAACACAGCTGCTCTTTCAGAAGACCAGGGTTCAATTCCCTGTACCCACTTGGTAGCTCTGAACCATCCATAACTTTAATAGTCCCAGACAATGCAAATCCAATACCCTCTTCTGGCCTCTGCGGGCACCAACCACACATGTGGTGCACATAAACACATGCAAGCAAGCCATCTATACACATATAATAAAAATCAAATGGCTGTTTTTTTTTAAGTTTCCTTAAGAACTGAAACATATTCAGAGAGCTAGCCAACTAATAATAGCCATTCTATCTAATATAGAATGTTAAAAATTCGACTAAAAACCCTACATATCTGTCATACAAGGCTATTTATTTACTGCAGTGAAAATCGGAAAACAAACTTTCATCAGCAGAGGAATTCTCATGGGTACAATGAAAATAATATAAAATGGAATGTTATACCACTGATAGGATGAATGAGGTAAATTTGTAAAGGCTTATATTTGAGTAGTTCTAGGTGAAAACAGCAACAGTATGTCCAATATATTACACACATAAACACACACACACAGACACACTACTAAAAAAAGCCCCAGAATCTAATCTAAAAGCATGAGGATTGGCTTTTATCTTGGCCTTCTGTACTGTTAATGTTCTTAAATGCATTTTGTCATTGTTGGTGTTGTTTTTTGGACAGGGGTTTCTCTGTGTAGCCCTGAGTGTCCTGGAACTTATTCTGTAGATCAGGCTGGCCTGGAACACATAGAGATCCACCTGTCTCTGCCTCTTGAGTGCTAGAATTAAAGGCATTCACCACCACTGCCCGGCCTTAAATGTATTATTAAAAAAAAAAAAATTGAAAAATTGAAAAATTTCCACCAGAAAAACAATGTTGTGCATACATCCTTATTGTCCATGACAATGTCGAGTGTAGAACTGGCCACCATGGGAGAATGTCTGCCGTTGTGTGGATTTATGTAGTTGTAGAGATCTTCCATCACATCTGAAGAAAGATAAGATTAGGAAAAAAAGTCAAAACCATTTAATGGCTGTTTTGAAACAATGGCTCTCAATCCTTGTTTAATATCAACCCACTTCAGTACCTGAAAATACTCAACAAACATACCTCTGTTTGAGTAACAATAGAATACTACATTATATATATAAAGGAAATATTATTTCAAAGAAAAGGAGTGTTAGGCCTCATAGTTTATCAGCAATTCCCAAGTAACTATTAGTGACTTCTAACCACTTAGTTTTCTTTCTGTCTTTCTTCCCCCCACCCTTTTTAATTCTTTAAAAAAACAAAAATTAGGTCGACAAGATGGCTCAACAGAAAAAGTGTTGCCAAACATGATGACCTGAGTTCTATCCCAGGTACTGTCCCCCACAAGCTGTCCTTTGACCTTCACACACATGTTGTGGTACACATTTGTCCACGCACATACAAACACACAAAACAAACAAACATAACTTAAAATAAATTGAAAGTTTAAAAAGAACAGAAAGGCTGGGCGGCAGTGGTGCACGCCTATAATCCCAGCCCTCTGGGAGGCAGAGGCAGATGGATTTCTGAGTTCAAGGCCAGCCTGGTCTACAGAGTGAGTTCAGACAGCCAGGGGTATGTCTGAGAAACCCTGCCTTGAAAAAAACCAAATCCAAACCAAAAAATCAAAATAAATAAATAAATAGATAGATGGATAGATGGATAAATAGATAGATAGATAGAACAGAAAGTCAAAAGACAGTCTGATGACATATGCCCACAATCCTAGAACTTGGACAGAGTCAAGAGAATCAAGAGTTCAAGGCCAGCTTTGGATACAAACTGAGTCTGCAGTCAGCCCAGGCTCCATGAGATCCTGTCTCAACACAACACACACACATACAAACATGCACACATGCGCCAACACTCACTCTCTCTCTTTCTCTCTCTCTCTCTCTCTCTCTCTTTCTCTCACACACACACACACACAGCAGTCAGCTACATGGAGAAACAGGAAGCTCTAGTTCCCATGCTGCCACTAAATTGTATACTGTTTTGTTTTTTTTTTTAATATTTTTATTTTCTATATTCTTTGTTTACATTCCAAATGATTTCCCCTTTCCCGGATCCCCCCTCCCCATATGTCCCATAAACCTTCTTCTCTCCATCCCTTCTCCAATCACCTCCCTCCTTTTTCTCTGTCCTTATATTCCCTTCCCATGCTAGATCAATCCTTTCCAGGATCAGGACCCTTTCCATACTTCTACATGGGAGTCATTTGTTATACAATTTGTACCTTGGGTATTCAGGGCTTCTGGGCTAATTAATATCCACTTATCAGAGATTGCATTCCATGTGTATTCTTTTGTGTGTATACTGTTTTTTAAAATAAGATGTAATCTTTAAAATTTACATAATTGTTACTCCTATAATTTTATGACACTATTAAACTCTTTGTAATGTTTTTAATCCAGACGTACCACTGAACACTTTCTTTGTTTCTTTGTGCAAGTTAGAGACAGCAATCCTTGCTGCCAGGATGGCATAGTCAGGGTGCTTCGTAGTCAAGGTGGCCGCTGTCTCGGCAGCCAGGGTGTCCAGTTCCACTGTGGTGACCCCACTATACAGGCCTTGAATTACTTTCATGGTGATCTGAGCCTACAAAAAATAAAACCAATTGTTATTTGAGCTTTCCCAAGAAACAACAGCTTTCTTAGAAGCGTAGTTAAGGCAAGCAAAGTTATAACAATATATTCTTATCTGAAAAACATTATTCCAAGAGTTAGTGTCACTTCCAAAAAGTCTAAATTTAGGTTTTTAAAAGAGTATATACCTCATGCTGAGAATGGCAAAAGTATCAGATCCTCTGAAACTGGAGTTACAGACAGGTGTGAGATGCCATGTGGGCACTAGGCACTGAACGCAGGCCCTCTGGAAGAGCCGCCAGTGCTCTTACCTGCTAAGCCATCTCTCCACCCCCACCCCACTTTAGTTTTTGAGATAGGGTCTCTCACTGATCCCTGAGTACACTGACTGAGCAAAATAACCAGCCAGTGACCTGCAGGGAGCCCCTGTGTCTGCCTTCCCACAGCATGTACTCTCACACCTGACTCTTCCACGAGTCCCGGGGATCCAAACTCAGGTCCTCATGCCTAGAGACAAGCATTGCCAACTGAGCCGTCTCCACTGCATTACCATACAAACATGGACAAACATGCACACACACACACACACACACACACACACTGGTGTAGGCACACTCAACTACGCAGGAGCATGTGGAGGCAGGGTTGATTTCAGGATTCAACCGCTCTCCTTATTTTTATTTCAGTAAGAAGACACTGAAGATCAAAAGCATAAAATACAGCATATGAATAGCTTCACTATTTGTTGATTTTTGGTTTTCACACGTTCTCACTATGTACCCTTGGCTGGCCTAAAAATAGAATAGTTTTTTGTAAGTTATATCTTAGTTGAAGCTGATTACAATTATTTTCTTTCACAGTTGTAAGGATAAATGTACAAACACAGAAAAAACATAAAGCAAACACAACAACAACAACAAAAAACAACCCACAAGCACATAACACAAATAGTCAAAGAACCAGCACGGAAAGAGATCCTTTCGTTGACCTTGTGACAATGGCCTTGTTCTTTGAGACAGTGTCTCCCTGAGCTTGGAATTTGCCACCTCGATGTACACCTAGGACCCAGTCCTTTCTTCAGTTGCCCAGAGTGCAGTTATACATATCGCTGCATACCTGCCTTTCCCACATGGGTGTTGGGATCCACACTCAAGAGTCTCATGATTACAAAGCAAGCACTTTCCCCACTGAGCCATCTCCTCAGCCCACCATACATTCTAAAGAAAAGGAAATTCTAAGTTCTGTTTACATATTTACTAAATCTTTTTTAAAAACAGCTTAGCTGGGAAAGTTAGTAAAAGCTTATCTCCTTCAGGAGCAGTCTAAGTATGGGAGGGTCCTCTGGTCAGCGGTATTTATAACAGAGCTAAGCCAGTTTTCTGCTGATATCAGGATCTTGACTCAGCAGGGGTATGACAGCAGTCAAGCCCATATAGTTTCTGAGGTTATGTGGCAGGTTAACAGAACTCAGAAGAGCATAGCAACCATGTGCTGATCTGCTAGCACCCAGACTTTCTCAACGGGGTCCATTAATGCATCCCTGCATGTGGACATGTGCTGTGAGGTGAGGCAACAGAATAGCTAAAAATCAAGGTACTCTATTTGTTTCTCATTACACTAACATTAATTTAACCAGTCCCCCTCCTCTTTAGAGCTGTCTTGTCTACAGAATAAAGATGAAATAGGATGAGGTCTTAGATTCATCCCAATATTAACACTCAACTATTTTAATTACTATTTCAAAGTCCAAAATGTGTAGAATTATAAAAAATATATTTTAAGGTATAAAATTATTTTCTCACTCTGGTTAACTAAGCACTTATTAAGTACCTGATTAGATAAATGTTACACCAAGGCTATCACAAGAATAAGATATATTCATGAGGGTTAGAGATAACTCAGAAATTAAAAGAGTGTGTACTTCTCTGCCAAAGGACCTAGCTTGGGTTCCCAAGACACATCCACAGGCAACTCCCAACTGCTTTTAACTAGTTCCACAGATTGAATACCCTCTTGTGACCACTTCAAATACCTGCACACATGTGGTAGACAGTCACAAAGACAGAAACTAAATCTTTAAAAAAAAAAACAAAAAACTCATGAAAACAGTTGCAGTGGTTATCTGCACATGATTCTTACAAGACAGGGCCCTTCAGCATTCCACTAGGAGTGAAAGGTTCAGGGGGCCCTACCCTTCCCTGAGGCGGTATCTGCAGGCAGTCCTTGGTTGCTGGAGGAGTCTTATCCCGCAGTAATGCAATCACTGGTAAATTGCCCTTGTTCAGTCAAGTAAATTAACTCCAGACCAACGCCCATACAAAAGCTCTAAATAAATGAAGTGGGACAGATGGGGGCAGACACACACTCACACATACACTCACAAACACACACACACAAAGCACTAAGAGACGGGTGGAGAGGAGGGCTGTAGGAAGGAGATAAGAGGTCACTGATAAAAAAATAACAAAAGTATATTTTGTATATGTATGTATAAGATTGTTAGAGAATCTTAAGTTAAATAAGATACACAACACTCTTAATTCCAGATGACAGTAAATAGAACTAATTTCTATACTGTGTGCTAAATAAGGATAAATAAGATGCCTAAACAGTAGTCACATCAACTGCCTCCTCTCTGTCACGTTCTGAGTTCTCCAAAAAGAAGTGAGAACTTGAAGGACAGATCAAAATTAAGAAAAGTCTCAGGCAATAAATTCACATTTAACACTGAAGTATAGTTAAGTGAAGGGCTAGAGATAAGAGACATAAAATCACATAAAGCAAAGAACCCATGAGATACACTGTATTTACTTACAGGATCAACAAAGTCCATATTGAGCCCATAACAGAGTTTCTGGATTCTTGATGTAATTTTGTCAAACATAACTCGCTCTTGACGGCCATCTAAAGAATCAAATCACAGTTAGCATTAGCAGTTATATTAAGATGGCAATACCAAAGAATCAAGTGTATTCAGCTTTTAAAACTGTCCAAAGTGAAATGCTTATTAAGAGATTGTCTTTGCGGTCTGCAGAGACTGCTCAGTGGTTAATCATGTCTATTTGAATCAAAAGTCTTTATCTATTAGATTAAAAGTCACCGATGGTAGAGGAGGCTGACCTCTGTGAGTTTGAGGCTAGCCTGATCTACAAAGTAAATTCCAGGCCAGTCAGAGAAACGCTGTGCCAGAACAAACAACGGGGGGGGGGGGGGGGGGGGGGACCCTCCCAAAAGATGCAGAGGCAGGAGATACCACACTCCCAACTCAGAAGAGACCAGAAAAATGACAGGTATTCAAAGAATGTGGTGTCCAGTCTTTTCTTTCCTTTATTTCCTCCTACGCCAGATCATCAATTCTGCGGGGTTTTGTTTGTTTGTTTGTTTGTTTGTTTTGTTAAGAAATGAAGACAGACAGACACTGGGTTATTACAGGCTATGGGTTTCAATTCTAACCTCCCCAACTACAAGCCGGGTGGGATGGGGGTGTAGCGGTGCTTTTTTTCTGTCTTTGCAACCTCTTCTGTAAAATGGAGCCAAAAGCAGCTACCTCTGAGGATGGCGGCAAAGAATATCAGTGCTCGGAAACCATCTCAGTCAGGGTAGGAGTTAAGTCTGGAAGGGAGCACAATGTCACAGCCAAAGGGAACACACAAAGGTCAAGAGGATGGAGACTGAGCAGACACAGGCCCAGCTGACAGTCAGGGCGGGAAGCCGCGGCGGGAAGGCGGGAAGCGGTGGCGCGCCGCGGGTCGGGCGGGCCGGCTAGAGTAACCGCTGGGCACTCAGCCGCCGGGGTCCCCTCGCCCCCTCCTCATCCCCACGGACCTCATCCTCACCTCGCTTGATCACATGCATCGCCGCCAGAAGCTGAAGTGCCGAGGAGTTCGAGACCAGTTAGCAGCTCCGAGACGAAGATGGGACAGAGACGACTGTCAAAAGTGAAGGGTTGTGTCCTAGGGGCTGCTCTGACCGAGAGACTGAAGCTGCGCGACAGACGGCACTTCCTTCCCCTGAAGAGACGAACCAAATTACGAACTCCTTCCCGCTCCCGCCACCCGTGACGTACAAAGCGACGCGACGGAATTCGAATGACGTTCTTACGTTTCAACGCCGGGAGTTGAATGGGCGGAAACAGAGCAGTAGAAAGTGAGCATACGAGTCCCTTGGCCGCCATATCGAGTGTGGGCAAAGCCCTGGAGTCTGCGCTCCTCTCAACCACATTGGGTGAAAGCGGACCAGCGGGAACCGAGTTCTCCTGCCGCCATATTGGATGTGGGCAAGCAAATCGCCCACGAGTACTTTTTCTTTCCTAAAACAAACAAACAAAAAACCATCCAGACATCCAAAACCCTTCCTTCCTTCCTTCCTTCCTTCCTTCCTTCCTTCCTTCCTTCCTTCCTTCCTTCCTTCCTTCCTTCCTTCCTTCCTTCCTTCCCTCCCTCCCTCCCTCCCTCCCTCCCTCCCTCCTTCCTTTCTTCCTTCCTTCCTTCCTTCCTCCCTCTCTCCCTCTCTCCCTCTCTATTTTTTTTTCTATTTTACATTATGGAAACCCCAAGATTTTCTTCTGGATTGCACTAAAGCCTACAACCCGCAAATAAGAAGCAGATAGGAAGCCCAGGGCTCTTAGGTCTATACTCCTGAATTAAAGAGTAGGGCTAGACAGAAGATATTTGAATTTCAGCCTTACAGAAATAGGGGTACTGCGAAACTCTTATGAAGAACCACGATCCATTTGCTTTTACAGTTTTGTGGATGGTGGTAGAGATAGGATCAGCA
Source organism: Apodemus sylvaticus (assembly GCF_947179515.1). Lineage (NCBI taxonomy): Eukaryota > Metazoa > Chordata > Mammalia > Rodentia > Muridae > Apodemus > Apodemus sylvaticus. The sequence goes on from NC_067472.1 coordinate 103,364,979, forward strand.
ATAAGGTAGTTGTCTCCTTGATGTGGTATGGCATTGGTAACCAAACACATTAATAAGTGAAAACAGCCAGACATTATGCAGAGACGAAGACATACTCAGTCCTAAGGGACGTCTCTGTCAAATCCCTCCCCTCATGACTGGAGGGGGCGGCAGGCACAGAAAAGGAGGAAGAAAGTGTGTAAGAGCCTAGTGGGAAGGAGACCACCAAAGAATCAAGGCTCTCTCTGCTCATACAAACCCAAGAGACTGAGGCAGCATGCCCAGGGCCTGCCTAACTTCCAAATTAGTGTTTTTATGGGATTCCTGAGTATGCAAACAAATGGATTTCTGATTTTTGTTCCTTCTCTTGGGTTCTTTTCTTCTGTTGGTTTTGTTCAGTACGGATGTGCCAGTTTTCTTTTATTATATTTTATTATTATCCCTTAGAAACCTGTTTGTTTTCTAACGAGAGACAAAAGGAGGCAGGACCCAGATGGGGAGCAACTGGAAGGAGACAAGGGAAAAACATAACATATGATATGTGAGGTGGAAAAAATCCATTTTCAGTACAAGGTGGGGGAAAGGCTAGGTGAAAAAAGGAAGGAATAGTTAAAGTACTTGAATATTAAACCTATTCAAGACAAATATAAAAATTAATTTTGGTCATACAGACTGATCTTAATAAAATAATGTATGGACATTCTTTTGCTAAAAATTTTCATTTTGTTTTTCTTGTACCCTCCAGAAGCTGTCCATCTCTACCCAAAACTGACACATCATAGGAAATCCTACAAGAAGCCAGAGGACCAGGGTTATCCAGGGGGAAAATATGATATGGGTACACAACTGTTACTCAGATGTTAGGAGAAAAAGATATCATTTGCTAGAAAATGGAACTGGAGATCATCATAAGCCAAGCTCATAGAGACAAATATTGTGGGTTTTTTTCTAATGTGGAATACAGACCTAAAAAATAAAAACAAACAAAAAACCCAAACTTGGGCCAACTGCCAAAACTCTATCTAGATCAGTGCCTAGCCCAGTCATCAGAGAGGATTCCTTCTGCGGCTGATGGGAGCAGATGTAAAAACCCATAGTCAAACATCAGACAGAGAAAGAGAGCCCGAACTGGAGGTCTCCATAGATCTCTCCCTTCAGAGCTTAGAAAAGTAATTGCAGGGGTGGAGGAGGCCAGGAGAACATGGCTCACTGAATCAACTAAACAGGCTCAGGGGGACTCACAGAGACTGAAGCAGCAAGCATAGAGCCTACGAGGTCCTCTGCATGTATGTTGTTAGGTTGGTGTTTTTGTGAGGCTCCTAGCAGTAGGAGTTGGGGAATATCTGACCCTTTTCCTGCTACTGGGTTGCCTTGAACAACCTTGATAAGTGGATCTGTGCCTATTCTTACTGAATCTTGCTATGCTTTATATCCCTGGGAGGTGCTTTCTTATTCTGAATGGAAATGGAGGAGTGGATGGCAGGAGAGGGGAGTTAGGGGGAGAATGGAAGGAGTGGAAAGACGGGGAGCTGTGGTTCAAATATATTGTATGAAAGCGTAAATAATAATAAAAAACCAGGGAGAGACACTATTTGGAAAGAGGAACAGAGTATAATAGGGTAAAAGTTTCTCCATTTTGTCTCAGCTGAAGCCATCTTTGGTTTCTACTCTCTCCTTGAAAAGTCCCATTGGAAAGCATCCAATCCTGTTGTAGAAACTCAGGGTCAAAACTCAGGGTCTATTTGGAAAGAGGAAGAGAGTATAATAGGGTAAAAGTTTCTCCATTTTGTCTCAGCTGAAGCCATCTTTGGTTTCTACTCTCTCCTTGAAAAGTCCCATTGGAAAGCATCCAATCCTGTTGTAGAAACTCAGGGTCAAAATGCTCCAGCAAACTGCATATTCTTAGCTCTTGTTAAACTGCTTGCTTCCCCCTGCAACTGCCAAACAGTATGTAGTTTTTCTGTGTTCTTGGTCTTTAAAAACTCCCTGTAATAGGCATTCGAGGCTGCTCTGAGAGAAGTGTTTCTCTCCAGGAAGTCCCTTCCTGCTTAATACAGACCCTCAGTTTGAACTTTGGTCAAGCTGAGGACCACTGATGTAGCAGTGACTTTGTACTTGAGAATGGGTTAGCACCCTGGAAAAATTCAGAAATATTCTAAATTCTAAAGAGAGGGAGGTCTTTGTCTCTCCACGCTAACAGAGAACTGCTGAGAACTGCGCCAACACAGACAATAGTGATCTCCTCCAACACCCAGAGGAGGTGCACCTCACAGACAAGGCTGCATACCTTCCTGCCTGTGTCTCATAGTTTAAACTGAGACTTTGTCTCATGTCTATAAACTGTAAAGGCTACAAGTACACTAGAAAAAAGGACTGAGTTATTTTTTCTCCCCAGTGACAAAACTATGAATAAATCCATTTCCCTTTACCAATTTGTTTCCTCATTTCTTTTGAAATGCAGAGAAACCAAGATGATAGGTTTGTGGACCCAAGGATGAATTTGGTTGAGAGGAGACGTGAATAATATCAAAGATCATGCTATTCAAACATGTTACTCATACATGAAGATGCCAATATAAACCTCAGTATTTTCTTCAAGGACTATATGCTATAAAGGGGCAGGGGCGGCAGGGCCATTGAAATGTTGGTAAATCATTTACCACTAAGCCTGACAATCAGAGTCCAACACCCCAGGATCTACAGAGGAGAAAGCCAGCTCCTACAAGTTGTCCTTTGACTTCCACACAGAGGTTGTGGTACACATTTGAACTATTGAAGATGATTCAAAAATAGTATTGTCAAATGGGTAGAGTGGCATATATACAAGGGCAGACTCATCTGCATGATGAGTTCAAGGTCAGCTTGGAATACATAAGACCCTATCTCAGATTTTTTTTTAAAAAAAGAAAAACAAAAAGATGTAGGACTATCCAGTTTATTTAATAAAACTGAATGCCAAACATTGTGTGAGACATGATCATACTAACATCTTCACCAAATTCTGTATTTTATTAGGTATTTCTCAACCAGAGACATTGAAGTTTCATTCACCCTGGGCAAATGAAGAATAGTCTCTTTATCCCTTTTGTTTTTGTTGTTGTCATTGCTTTTTGTTGGTTTTGTTTTGTTTTGTTTTCCAAGACAGGGTATCTCTGTATAGCCCTGTCTTGGAAATTACTCTGTAGACCAGGCTGGCCTCAAACACAGAGATCCACCTATTTCTGTCTCCCAAGTGCTGGGATTACAGGTGTGTGTCACCACAGCCTGACCCTTTTATGTTTTTCAAAACACTAATTTATTTAAGCTGGGCTATGTATTTAATGCTAAATACTAGGGTCTGATTCCCTCAGGGATGAGGAAACCCTGTCAAAAACCCCTTGTTATAACTCGCCATGTTCTACCTTGTCTGCTCTTACTCTGACAGTCCAGCCCTCATGATCAGTTCTCACAGTCCCTTATCCCATGGTGTCTTTTCTCTTTACCTCTCTGTTCTTCCCTCCTCGTGGTCCCTGCCTCAGATCCTCATGTACACCAAGTGATGCTATGTAACCCTGATCCTTAATTTAAAACTATTGATTACATTAAAATGTCTACAGCCTATAGCTGGGTAGAAGAGAGGTAGGTGACCCTTCAGTTTTATGGGCTTGGGACACATGTTATGTGTCCTTTATCTGGGAATTAAATGATCTCAGGTGGGGTAGAACTCCCCAATTCTATTTACCAGTCTACAGAGCAAGTTCCAGGACAGCCAGGGCTATACAGAGAAAACCTGTCTTGGGGCAGGGTGAGAAAATGTATTTTTTGTACCTCTCCTTATGCATGCACAGCACAACATGTGTGTAGAAATTAAATTAGAGGACAACTTTCAGAGCTGGTTCTCTCCTTCTACCATGTGGGTTTCAGAGTTGAAACTCAAGTCTGAGTCGGGCGTGGTGGCGCATGCCTGTAGTCCCAGCACCTGTGAGGCAGAGGCAGACGGATTTCTGAGTTCCAGGCCAGCCTGGTCTACAGAGTGAGTTCCAGGACAGCCAGGGCTATACAGAGAAACCCTGTCTCAGAAAACCAAAAAGAAAAAAAAAAAAAAAGAAAAAAGAAAAAAAGAAAAAAGAACCTCAAGCCTGTAAGGTTTGAAGTCAGTGCCCTAACCCACTGGTTCACCAATCTTTTAATCCCATTTGTTAAGCCACAGGGACACAATAAGAGTCACAGCCAGAAAAGATTAAAATCTCCTACATGCTTTATTGGACTTCAAAGAATCTTATGAAAATAACACAGAAAAACCCATGTGAGGGTGTCCAGGGGGCACCAAGGCAGTCTACAGCCTAGCACCCACCTAAGACCAGCCCCAGCTGCACCCAACCCAGGCCCAAATTAGGAACTCAGGGTAAAGGCATGACAGAATGGGGCAGAGGGAAAAATACCTTTACAGCCATAGCAAAAACAGGTAAAGGAGAGCGTTGTCTGGAAGGTGGGAGGCGTGGGGGAGAAGTGGTCACACAGCAGCCTTCACATACAGTCCGTCTTCCTTCCCCACCCCGTCCCCAGACCAACTGTGGCCCAGGCTGTGCAGTAATACGAAAATGGAGTCTGACAAAGGGAGGATGCTGTGCAGGCACTTGGGAAATTCAGGAGATTTATTTTTTATTTTTATTTTTATTTTTATTTTTTACTTTAAAACTGTTTGTCTTTTGGTTCAAATACAACATCCTTGCCCAGGGCTCCACAAGAGCCCTGTGTCATGACTGTGGCTCCCATAGCCAAGGGAGCCAGTTGTCCTGAGCCCCAGTAGTATTGACACTTGAGGAGCTTCAGGGCAGCACCTCTTAAGAGATACACTCCTACAATATAGGGGAGCCGAGGTAAGAGGAAGGCAGATGTGGGCAGGGCAAGAGAGAAATGGCAACTGCCTTAGAGCCCACAGCTTTGGCATCTACTCATCCTCCAACGAAGAGAAGTCTCTCCCAACAATCACAAGCCTGGTCTCTCTTTAAAACTCTGCTGACTTGTTCCCTGGGAGTTGGTTCTACTCCCTGAATGGAGCCCTGGAGGTCCAAAGGAGCTCCAGGATGAGGTTCCCTCCGGTCCACCACACTTCCATAGAACAAACCCAGAGATCAGGACCTTGGCCCAGTCTGGAGTAAGCAGAATGATTGTGAGTAGGATGAATAGATCTGAGGTACAGGTGTCAGAAGTTACTCCTCCTATCTTCCCCACAACTGCTAGGAACGTTGGGGAGTAATGGGAGAGGAGCCTGAAAGCAGGAGACAGAAACAAAAACCAAACCTCAAAACTGGGACAGCGGAGACAAAAGCTGGACCCCAAAAGTGGAGTGGGAATTGAGGGGACAGCAACTAAGACATGCACTGAAGTGGAGAGGATGTGACAGCAGCAGTCCATGGTTGGAAGGGTTTCCGGACAGGCAGGCCATGGTGGTCAGTTAATAAATAATGATGAAGGACCAAGGATGAGCGGGGCAGGTATGTACAGTGCCCAGGCCCTTGGGCCAGCCCCTCTGTGCCCCACTCTAGGGGTCAGATATCTCAAAGGAAGGAAGGGAGGTGAAGGCAGAAGACCCAGGGAAGGACAGGCTGTCTCAACACTACTACCCTATTCTACCTACTTCTTAAGAGGCTTCTTAAAAATTTTGAGGGGAAACTTCTTCCTGCCTGGACTAGAGTCTGTCTCCTCACCAATAGAACCATTATCCTCCTCAGCCACAGCCTTCTTGCCAGCCAAGTGGGGAATTCGTGTGTTTCGGCTACCCTGCAGAGCTCGGTTGTCCCCAACTGGAGATGGTGTGTCTGGGTCTGGGGAACTGGGGCTATGAGAATGGGAAGAATCCAAAAGTGGGGAACCACCAGGTGGGACTGAGGGGTTCAGCTCCATCAGGCTATGGGCCTTGTCTAGGCCATGATTCAGCGCCAGTAATGTCTTCTTGGCCAGAGCAGGGCTGTCAGGCAGCTTCTCCCCCAGAGATCCTGGATGGACCCCCTCAATCAGCCGATGGCTGCCATTGGAAGGCACGGCATTGAGAGCCTCATCTGCAGCACGGCCCATCTGAGGAGGCTTGGGGGCCACACGCTGGCGATCACTCATGTGGAGGGAGGACTCCGAATCGGAATGGGTCAAATCCCTGGAGATATAGGACAAAGAAGAAAAAGAAACATAGAATACAGGGAAATGGAAAAAGGTGCAGAAGAAAGAGGGAAAATGTTGAGAAGGCAAAGATAGGCATAAAAATGAAGAGAAAGAAACAGATAGCAGGGAAAAGAGGATAGAAAGGAAAGAAGAATGAGTAATGAGAGTTGAGCAAATCATCAGGTAAGAGGGGACAGGTTAGGAAACAGGGACAGGTTGGAGAAGAAAAGGAGGAAAATAGGTTTATAAAGAAAAGAGGGTAGAAATAGGAGAAAGGGAACAATAATGAGAAGAGACAAACAAAAAGAAATAAAAACAAATGTCATTATATAGCATCATCATCAGGCAAATAGCTTTGCAATGGCTGGCCCTGATCCCTGCTGAATCCCAAGGTGCTACACTGATATAAACCATAGGCTCAAATTCCATAGGCATCCTCTTTAATAATCCGCCTTCCCATGGCTGCCAAAGTTTCTTAGGACTCAACCCTAAGCTACCATAGAAGCTGCATGTTGCTCCAAATCATGTTTTCCATGCCTCCCCCAACACACACGTACTCTACCACACCTGGGATACATGCAGTCTGGGCCAGGATCCAAAGAACAGAACATGCAGTCAGCAGGCCTGACCAAGGCTGGGGAGGAGATGGTTAGAACAGCCTTGCAAACAATCCCCTCATTCATCCCAAAGGCCAAGATGTTGCCTCTTCCTACCGTCTTACAGAATTTATAAGTGGACACTTATAGAAGTTCTGCAAAATTAAAATTAAAAAAAGGAAGTGCAGGGTTTGTTTCAGAGCTCTGCTGTCAGGGAGAATGTAGAGAGGCATAGGAAGATAGAACACTGGCCTCTAAGGTACTGGGGTTGAGAAGAACTCTAGACCCTTCTGTGTGATCTTAGGTAAGTCATTTAACTTTGCTGAGCTACAATTTTTACCCAATAAAGATGGTATTAAACTAGTTATTTACAAGACTGTCCGAAAGAACAAAATCTTAACAAAGCACTTGCAAAACTGCAAAGTATTGCAGAAGTAAAGGCAATGAACCCAGCCAACCTGGAAGGCCAATATGAAGAGCAGTCACGAGAGGCTTTCTTGGAAGGTCTGAATTGTAGGGTCATGCCATTATACATTGGACATACACAGAGTCTAGTTCAGGGACTAAAAACCCTTTAAGGGCTTGGCCAAGCCTAAGAAGTCCATAAACCAACCCCAGATGCTATAGCTCCTTTCTTTACAATGAAGAGGTGTCTATTAGGGTCCCCCTATCAATATTAAAACTCTCCTTCACTTTCCCAGAGGCCTGAAAGCCCACTACAAAGGCAGAGGGGAAGGTCAAAGGAAAGGTACAAACCTCTAAGTTAGAAGGAAAGAAAACACAGGACTAGATAAGGAAGCTGAGGGTCAAGGTTAGGAAGGGTGCCAGCCTCCTGAAACATCCAAAAGGGGTTGGCTCACAGCTAGTATAGGTTTCTTTCTCAGGGAACAACTAACTAGTAGCAACTCCACGGCCAGTTGACCTTCCAAGGGCTTGGTAACTGAAAGAAGACAATGCTAGCTCCAATTCTACTTCTAAAGACACTGTTTCAGCCACATGATCTGGTCTTATAAATACTCAGGCTCCCACTTGTCCTCATATATCTGACACCGGTCCTTGCTTCTATCTAAATGTGTCTTCACCAAGTGCACATCTGTAATTCTAGTACTTGGAGGGCTAAGGCAGAAAACTGCCCTAAACCCGAGGCTGGGTGGATATGGTACCACACCTCTACTCCCAACAATTGGGAAGTAGAAACAGGGGGAGCATAAAGTCAAGATTACCCTTAGCTACAGAGCAGGTTTGAGGCCAGCCAGGCCTACACCTTAAACATTTGAAAAATGTCCTTGTTTCTCTAAGCACATAACAATCCTCCACATAAACACATATCACTAAGAAAATTCCAAGATATTCCAAGAATCCACACTAAAAGTGGAAGCTTTTTTAAACTGAGGAGGCAAGAGCCTAGGAATTTCTACCTTCATACACCAAGGAAAAGATCTTCATACACCAAGGAAAGGATATGAACTTCCCAGCCTCACTTTTTCTGACCCATAGTCCTGAACTTGCTCTTGAGTTTTATCCTTCCATGTCTCCCTCATCAGTTAAAAGCTAAGAATCCCACAAAAAGATAAGGATCTAGGAGAAAGCCTTAGTAGATAAAAGAGGGGAAATGCCCATTACAGTATATTCGCCTTCCCTCCCTGAATTTCTGAGACCTTTTAGGCCAGAGCTATCCCCCCACAAGGCTAAGCTGCCTTGAACTCCCATCCCAAACTACTAACCTTACTAGAGAGCCTGTTTGCCTTTAGAGATGATCCTCTGGTGCATGGTGCAAAAGAAAATTAAGCAGTGAACAGGCCAGGTGAATGCAGGTACTGCCCACCCTTCCTCCCCACTGCCCTGGGGTTAGGCCTCTGAGCATGGAATCCCAGAAACCCCTAACTTCCCCGAACCATCCAAGTCCTCTCCATAAGTACTGGGAGGAGCAGTCTCTCTTCCCACACTTGCAGAAGAAAATGATGACGTGAGTGAACATGGGCAACCCTGCTCAGTAATAGTCCTAGTAAGGACAGTCCCTTTGTGGAAGCTAAAGGGACATCTCTCAAGGATAACTATCCAGGTTCATGAAGCAGAGGCAGAGAGACGAGGCTGAATCAAAAGCAATCAACAGAGTAAGCAGGCTGCAGCTTGGCGACCAGGACCAAGCCATAGTCACAATTTCAGTGATGAGAGCTACTTCCAAAGGTGAGATCCTTCTTAGTCCTAAGCTTGTTCCATATAAGATCAACCTCTGATCCTTGCCTAACATTTTGATATATTAGCAGGGAAAGGCAATGAGTTGCCAAACCAGGCTGAGGAGAAATTCAGCTCTTTGAAGTCACTTACTAAGACCTTTCAGAAGAACAAACATTTTGAATGAAGAGTCTGTGCTCTGCTCTAAGTATCTCTGCAGCCTGAAAAAAATGATCCTTCCAGGGCCTTAACTGCCTACTCTAACAAATAAGTATTTTAATTCCTGCTTAATTTTTCTTGTCCCAAATTTCCAAGTCTGTATACCTTTTCCTGTACTGTAATTCCATGAAGCTGTACTCATTTACTCAGTCAAGCTAGATACCTAGGTATCAAACTAGATTCTTCTTTCTGTACCTTGTGGCCAGTTAAAAGTGAAATCTTCTCAAGCCAAGGCCTCAGTACCTCCCCAAGTGTGCTATACTGCAGTGCCTCAAATTCCTTAGTCTTCCTAGCCTTTCTGCATACAGGCCACTAAAATGTTATTTATAAAATGTAAAGATTTTAATCCTTATTTTATTACACTTATTTATTCTGTGTGTTTACACACATGCACATGGCACAGATGCAGAGGTCAGAGGGCAACTTCCAGGAGTTGGCTCTTTCCTTCTACCATGTGAGCTCTTGGGTTCAACTCAGGTCATCAAGCTTATCAGCAAGCACTTGTAGCTACCCCAAGTCCTCAAAAATGGAAGTATAGCCAAGTCGCTTTCATTCAGAAACCCTTGTATGGTGGTCCATTTCTAAAATGATAAAGGCCAAACCAATAGCCTTTCTGACATTTGCATCCTTCTGACCTCATTGGCCACTCCTTCTCCAACACATATGCAGTGTTTTCACTTCAAATATATCATATGTTCTTGCACCTCCATTCCTCTGCACAAAACATTTCCTCAAGCCAAAACACCCGTTTTCTTTCTCTATGTACAGGGCCTCAACAAAAATTTCATCTCTTTTGTAAAGCACTCCACCTAGGTACACCCTGTTAGTCACTCCTCCTTCCTCAGGACCCCAGAGCACTTAGGAACTTGTTGCAGTTTATTTGTGTGCCTTTTCCAAGCAAGACATAGGTCATGGAGACTGGGATTGAATCTTACCATCTATCACCCCATATTCAGAAGTGCCACGCACCGAATATATGTTTTAGGAATAAAGGAAATGAAATGACTGATCTAAAAGTGCATAATTTAAACAAGTGATATAGGATCATGAGGGAAGAGGACTGTTACTCATTTTCAGAGAAAACCCCAAACAGCAAAGGGAAGACAGGTGTAGGAAATTAAGCTGACCTAAATAAGGAATCTTCTCAACTGAGAAAGGAAAGGACAGGGAAAGATTCCCCACCATACCTCCCAGAGATGAACAAGCAGCAGCAGGCAGCAGGCAGAGGAAGGGAAGGAAGAAAGAGAAGAGAGATAGCTGATACCCCAAGCTCTCTGATTGCCCAGACATCACAGCGATGTTGTCAGAAGGGGTTGGGTCAGGGTAGGGATCCATCTGGAGGAAATAGGAAGTACTGTGGTGATAATAAACAGGGTGAACATGGACGGTGTTGATGGTTGTGGTGGTAGTGGAGGTGGTGGTGGTAGCGATGGTGGTAGTGGAAGAGGAGCAGGAAGAAGAAGCAGAGGCAGATGGAGGGCTGGTCCCGTGGCCTTCAGAAGTGAAAGACTGTCCAGATGAAAGGCTACGCATTCGCCGCAGAGATACCCGGCTCGTCAAGAAGTGGCCAGCCTCACCCTCTACCAACCTCTGAGATCCCAGGCCAAGCTGTGGCTCCGTCAGGCGCTGTCGGACACTGCTCTGCAGGCTGGGGGCTGCAAGGAGAATAAAGAGAAAATAAGGACTGGGCACCCAAGTTGGGAGCAGACAAGCAGGTACCCATAAAGATGTGCCTGCTAGACACCTCTCTGGACCTTTGATACCCAAGGACAACACCCCCAGAACCCCGCCCCCCCCCCATGGGACCTGAAAGGATGGGAAATTGTAGATAAGGGGCCTGGGGCAATTTTAGTGGCAACTTCAGTAGAAGGAGACCTAAGGCCAATGTCACTATGAAGGGAAGTCGCAAGGCAGTTAGTGGGAGGACACAGGCAGGACAGTAGAGGAGGGACTAGGAGCAAGGTCCGGGAGAGCACCAAGAACCAGCCTTTCTTTTTAGCCAACCTCAGAAAATAATTCACAACACAGACAAGGACTTGTACACAAGCATGTTCATTGAATTATTATTAATTGTTGCATGGAAGCATGCATAAAGGCAGAGTAATGAAAAAAATAAGAATCTATTTTCCGGTAGGTAACAGAAATATTAAAAGTGATACTTATAAAAAAGATTTTAATAACATGAAAGACACTTATTAAAATATTCTGGAGCTGGGTGTGATGGGACATAACTGTAAATCTCAGCACTTGACAGACTGCGGAAGGAAGATTATGAGTTAGAAGCCAGCAGACAATAAAGTGAACTACAGGCTAGGCTAAGCTATATAGTAAGACTCTGTTTTAGAGAAATAAACAGGGCTGGAGAGATGGCTCAGCAGGTAAGAGCACTGACTGCTCTTCTGAAGGTCCTGAGTTCAATCCCCAGCAACCACATGGTGGCTCACAACCATCTGTAATGAGATCTAACGCCCTCTTCTGGTGTGTCTGAAGGCAGCCTCAGTGTACTTACATATAATAAGTAAAAATAAATAAATAAATAAATAAATAAATAAATAAATAATTTAAAAAGAAAAATAAACAAACAAAAAGTTCCAAGAGATGAAGAAAGATGAAGTATTTTATGATCTAGCCTTGAACTTTGGAACATGAAACGCTAGAGTTTGAACCCAAGCCTTTCTACTCCTAGCTGGGACACTAAGCCATTTCCATTAAAATCTACCTTTGTAAAATCCTGAGGGGTTGTTCTGAGACTTCTACATAGTGACTCCGAAATACCATATGGGTCGTTATATGTAATAAATCCAAAGTCAACTTATACACATACACATAATTTCAAATAAAAGTAAAATCTTTGTTTAAGTTGACAAAAAAATGCATGAAAAAGTATCCAGATGCAATGAGGCTTTGCGTGCCTTTCTAATGCTACTGTTCATGCTTCCCTCCCTTTCCAGATTTCCTCTAATATGTACATAAACAATGGTGGCCTAAATCAGTGCTGCAAACCAGACTCTTGTAAGATAATTATCACTCTGACCTGGCACCAGGTAACCTAGGGATGTGCCAGAGAATGTTTTTAGGCTCAATCCCAGCTCCAACTTAAAAATCAAAAAGACATTTATTCCTTAAAAGTTAGAGAAAGTCAGAGGTACTAGGGTGGCAGAGCTGTATAAGGCCGAGCCACGGAGAGAACACAATCCTATAGTGACGGAGAGTTAGGCAGCAGGGCTTCTACAGCTGGCAGCTTTCAAAGCATAAAATGCTTGAAAGAAAAGAAGCCTTTAATAGGAAGGGAAGGAGAGAAAAAGAAAGTAGAAATGGGGAGAAAAGGGAAGAAACATGAAGAAGAAACCAAGAGGAAAGTTCTTTTCCTTGTTTTCCCTCCCAGGCCAGCGGGAAGAAGGTCCGCTACTAGCAGGCCATTCGTGTGGCTGGGCTGAAGGGAAAAGCCCAAGCTATTCATCACCATGGATGTCTTCTCTCCAGCTCTCAGATGAACAGGCTGATTCTTCTCACCTCCGGACCCCTCCCTTCAGTTAGTAAGGACAGTGCTGAGGGGACAGAGGGAGCAGGCAGGGGTGTGAGGCAGGCAACAGAAGGGGCCCATTGGATAGGAGTGTTGGTTTAGTTCCAAAATTCGGAAAAACAAAAGCCCCAAAGGGGCTCCTCAAACCCGGGTATTTCCAGAGGGACTGATCATCCGAGCCGGCGGATGTAGAGCAGAGAGAGCGGTCACTGAACCTACGCCCCATCAGCCAGGCAGCATCTAGGGTCAACAGCCAGGCCAAAAGGAGAAGAGAATCTGATTTATGAAGGGTTTTGGCCTGTCTATCAATGGGATACAGCAAGATCTGGGGACAGGGAATGCATAGCTCAGAGCTAATGAAGCTTCTTCCTAACCTAGAGAACATAGGAGCCTTTAGATCAATAAGTTAGGATCCAGATTTGCCTATTAATGATCCAAACCTTGTCAAGCCTTTGACTAAAGACCTAGCAAGATATCAGATCAAGCAAGGCATGGTGGCACACACCTTTGATTCCAGCATTTGGGAGGCAGGGGCAGGTAGATCTCATGAGTTTGAGGCCAGCATGGTGTTCTGGCCAGCCAGGGCTAAAGAGAGAGTTAGGCCAGCCAAAGTAACATAGTGAAATCCTGTCTCAAAAAACCAAAACCAAAACAAAAAAGATATGACATCAAGGAGACAAAGAGGCTTGGCCAGGGGCAAAGTACTATTGAAAAATTTTACATGGTCTTACATGTCTATAATTTTACTACTTGGTAGGCTGGGAAGTAGGAAAATTATCAAAAGTTCAAGGTTAGCCTGGACTTTATAGCAAGATCCAGGCTCAGCCCCTTAAAAAGAACATTTACAAATAAACTTCTGTCTGAATTATGAATTCAGCCTGATTAAAGAACTTAGCCTTCAGGGCAGGCAGGGGAATGAGACCCTAAACCAGCCCTTCAATCCCCTCTGTGCTGGTATGGTATGGGCTCAAGATAACACCTTTACCACTGATATGCCTAATTTATTTAGCTAAATTAATCTCCTATCCAAATAAAAATTTAGCCATGGACCAGAAGGGAATCACTAAAGCATTCCCACAGAATGCCATCCCTTTAGCTCTCTTCTATAAAGTTCTCATCACCTTTGGGGAAAATAAGAAAGAACCAGGACAGTGATGGGAGCAGGGGAGTCCAAGTTCAGTGGACAGCCAGACACACTTGTAAGGGATTCTCTCCTGAGCAAGAATGCCTTCCAGCTCAGAGGCTTTAGGGATGGAACACTTAAAGGACTGCTACTATATGGGCTTCTCACACAGAAAGGGAAGGAAAAAAGACATCATTCTATTCACCTGCTTTAGTAATTAGGAACAAGAAACATAAAGTGAAAATAAATAAACACAAATAGTCCAAATGAATATTATTTCATACAATAAATAAAAAGTTTCTAAAGATTATTTTTTAATAAAGGTAGACAACATGGGGAAGAAAAAAGGAGGACTAAACAGAAAAACAGAGTAAAGAAAGATACACACAGATACAGGACAGAGAGGGCATATAGCAAGGAGAAACCACCAAAAGGGCAGCTATAAAGAAATATCTTAATGCAAATTATTTTATTAACCAATGAAGGAGCTATGTCTTTCCTAGTTATCTTCCCCACCTGCTGTGGTAGATGTCTCTTCTTGCCCACCAAAGGCTACCCCTTGCTCACCCCTACAAAGAAGTCACCTACACTGCATGGACAAGGGCGACACAATCTCCTCATCCATATCATCCACATCGTCAGTCATGATGAAGTGAGCAGGGTTAGGGCGGGTGCTTCCCATCCAGCTGGGGTCAATGTTGAGAGCAGCCACCAAGGAATGGATGCCAGGGTTATTGACAATCTGGAAACCACAGAGGATCTCGATCTGCTGCCACCGGTGCAGGCGCTCCCTCAGTGCTGCAGTCACCTCACTCAGTGCTTGCCTGAAGTCAGAAGAAAGAACTGCAGGTGTGGACCGTGTGGAAGCCCCAATAAGAACAAGATCACTTTTGAGAGGAACAAACTGGGGTAGGTGTATGTATGAATAAGACCACAATAAATCATAAACTTAAGCGCAAAGTGGAAGCTGGATCAGAGCTGGGGTAGGAGACCAGAGCTGTCACTCTATTGTGAGGAGATGGGACTGGGGTTAGAAGGCCTCACATAACCTCAATCTCTAAGGATGGTATTAGCATTGCTGGAGCTGATAACTGGTGCTACTTACTTAGCAGTTAAGATTTTATGATCCACATCATCCAGGGAAGAGCTGTGGGCCACATGGAAGGTACCAAAAAGCGTGTTTCTCTTCTTTTTTATTTTCTCAGCCTGCCAAGATAAAGCCCCCAACAAAAAGACAGTATGGGTTCATGATTGGAAGAAATGAGACCTTCCCATGTCTGGGTCCCTGGCCTCCTAACACAACTTAAGCTTCACAGGAGAAGGAAGAGAAAGAGGAAAGGAGCAAAGTGAGAAGTAAGGCAAGGGGAGGAAGTGGGCAGACCTCAGGAACCTGCTAAGAAGCATGAATAAAAGGCTCCAGCCTTAGTCAAGCCCCAGAAGGACCTCTGGTCCCTTGGCAGCCTGTCTCAGCAGGAAAGCCTTCCTTCTCCCCCTCCCACTTGCTTTATCATACCCAGAAGGCAGGGCAGAGCACCCTATACCCTCAGTCCCTCCTCCACAAACTTCAGTACACTATTAAGCAGAGTACATTAGAAAAAGAAACAGACTTCACTGCCCATTTATCTCTTCACTCAAAGGGAGGGACAGGGCAAAGCAGAGATGGGGAGGGGCATAAAAAAGAAGAGGGTGTGGAGGGGAGAGGAGGGCAAAGGAAGCCCACAGGACAGCAGGCCTCACCCCCTCCTTGGCCACCAGCAGCTGCTTCTCCGCATTTTGCTTTTTGATGTTGTAGTACTGCACCTCCACCTCGTGCGTCAGCTGCAGCCACTTTTGAAGGGCCTCAGGAGCATACCATGAGCTGTGTGATTCCAGCTCCTTCTCTGCCTTCCTCAAGGCCTCCCGAACCTATGGGCAGCATGAGCATGTGAGTCTGTTTGCTAGCATTAACATCCTCTCCAACACGGCTGTGCGATGCCTCACAACTCTGAGTCCATATCTGCTTTACAATTCTTGCAAAAGGAAGAAATGACAAAGACTGTTCTCTGAATTTCACATACAAGGAAGTAAGCACAGAGAAGAAAAGCAGCCTACTTGAGATCACACTGTCAACAGTGCCAAGCAGAATGCAAATGGAGACCTTTTTTTTTTTTATTTCTCCACAACACTCTCTGCTATCACATTAGCTTATTCTCCTGGTCAAACAGCCAGTCTCAGCCAGCTTTCTTGGTCTCTTCAGGAGTCTATCTGCTACTGAATAATCTTATTGTAAATTGGGGTCTGCCTGTGGGCCTCAGGACACCACAGTGTGGGCTGGAGGGACACACAGGTAAGAGCTCACTTCCCAGCACTCACATGGCAGCTTGCAGCCATCTGTAACAACAATTCCAGGGAATCTAACACCTTCTTCTAATCTCCTTGAGCACCAGGCACACATGGGGTATACAGGCAAAGATCAAACCAAATACCCACACCCCTTAAAAAAAAACTAAATTAAAAAAAAAATCACAATGTGGTAGGCACAGCACATGGTTGAAAATCTAATTCTGAGGGATGCATAGAGGGATCAGCAGTTAAGAGTGAATAGTGTTCTTGCAGAAGACTCCGTTCCCAGCACCAAGTGAGGTAGCTCACAACTGCCTGTAACTCCATAGTCAAAGAAAGCCGACGCCCTCTTGCTCTTTCTTCCTTACCCTTATGCTTATCCTCTCTTGTCTCCCTGTCTCCCCTCTCTTCCCACTCTTCTCCCCTCTTTCCATGTGGTCATGGCCAGCTCTCACCCCTCTATCTTTTCTTCCTCTCTTCTCTGTCTCTTCTTTTCCTATTTCTCTATAATAAAGCTTTGAAACGATGGGGGGGGGGGGGGAAAGAAAGCCGATGCCTCTGGCCTCTGGCCTCTGGCCTCTGGAGGCACCTGCACACAGGTAGTTCACATACCCCAGTCATGCAGTAGTAGCTCACAACTTCCTATAAGTCCAGCTCCAAAGGGAGCCGATGCTTCTGGCTCTGTAGGCACCTGTGCACAGATTCACATACCCCAGTCCTCTGGAAGAGGAGCTTGTGCTCTTAACTACTAACCCATCTCTATAATCCTGTTTTAGTTTTTTAAGGAAAGATTCCATGAAGCTCAGGGTGGCCTTGAATTTACTAAGTAGAAAAAGTTGGTCTTGAACTTCTGCTCCTCCTGCCTCTACCTCCTCTGAGTTTTTAGATGTCAGGCATGAGCCCCTATGCCTGCTATTAATTGACTTTTTACCCAGAAATCCGCCTGCCTCTGCCTCCCAAGTGCTGGAATCAAAGGCATCTTTTCTTTTTCAACCGACTGAAGATAAACATTAATAATGGAATGTAGGATGGCTGTGGTGGTGCCCGCCAATAATCCCAATCTTCAGGAGACAGGGGCAATAAAAGCTCCCCAGTTCAAGGCCAGCCTAATCTATAAAGAAAGCTGGTATCAGAAACACCAAAAAGAATATAGCAGCCCTGTAAGCAAGACATTAAAAAAATATACAAAATTGCATATGCCAATTATTAAATTGATGGTAGTGCCTTTAATCTCAGCACTTGGGAGGTAGAGGCAGGCAGATCTCTTGAATTTGAGGCCAGCCTGGCTCACAGAGTGAATTCCAGGACATCCAGGGCTACACAGAGAAATCCTGTCTTGGAAAAAAAAGAAAAAGAAAAATATTGGTTTTAGTTTAAAAATAGTTATTTTTCATAAAATGTATAGGTTGATTGGTAAGGGATTTAATATAGCTCTTTTAATTAATAAATATTTAAATGTTTTTTCCATTTTATTTTAAGCCTATTACATATTTTTATTAACTTGACAGTCATTTGAGTAACAGGCCACCACCTTACTGAACATAAATACTCATATATTTTGTTTTGGTTTCTCAATACAGGTAGTCCTTGCTCATCTGGGACTCATGTCAGTTCTCCTACCTCACTTCCTGAGTGCTGCCATTACAGGAACGAGCTACAGTGCCTGGTTTTCATAAGGTTTATATATAAGATCCATCTTAATTTCTTATCAGTTAAAAATCAACAGTCCCATTCCCACAGAAGGCCCTAAGTGAAATCCTAGGGTGAGAGCTGATTTACATTGCTGAGTAATGATCTACTCGGTAATTTATAACTAGTTTTGTTTTTTTATTTTATTTTCCTGTTGATAATCACTTGGGTTGTTAGCTTATTTGGCTTTTTGTTCATTTGTTTGTTTGTTTTGTTTTTCCCAGACAGGGTTTCTCTGTGTAGCCCTGGCTGTCCTGGAACTCACACTGTAGACCAGGCTGGCCTCAAACTCAGAAATCCGCCTGCCTCTGCCTCCCAAGTGCTGGGATCAAAGGCATGCACCACCACCGCCCAGCTGCTTATTTGGCTTTTATGAGTAACTGTAGGGCATGTGGGACCATGCTACAGAATGAGCTCAAACTCCAGGAATCTCAGAGATTTGACAGCAGGAGTAGAGCCATTCTCTACCTGCATCTGTACCTGTTCTGGAACACTTAACTACAACACCTCAGTAAGGACTATGGGCACTTAGTCACATAGCATAACACCTGGAGTTCTTCTCCATGCTAATGAGGTATCTAGATATCCCTAAGCCTTCAGCCAATGAGCTTCCCTAACTGGGTATTCCTTCCCCATAAAAGATATATAATCTCCCGTTCTCCCCAAACATGAACAAGCAAGGGTCGTCTCAGAGAGCTGCTTCATTAAGGATCACTGCATGGAAGACCTGTGACTAAGACTCCTGAGCAAGGCTTTCTCTGCTCTAGTAAGTGTCCTTTGGTGCTGGGCACTCCCTTCTAACGAGGCCAGATCCTGTTCATCCAGGATACTGCCTTCCCACTTCCTGTCTGGTACATAGATATTCTAAGTGGAAAGGTAGACCCTGGACCCCCAGTTCCTAACTTCCTCTCTCGGTGGTATACCAACTGTGCCTGGGTACCCAGAGAGGATGGAAACCACTGTGGACTCCCCATTTCAGACTTTTCCCTGCCTTCTCCAGGTGGCCTGCTGCAGGACACAGTACAACAAGTAACACTATTATGGACGTTCTTGAATATGTATCTCTTAGTGAGCACAAACACTCATTGCTGTTGGGTATATAGTAATAAAGCATTAATGTATTAGCTTTAGTAGAAACCATCAAACAAGGCTTGGAATATAGTTCAGTGGTAGAGTACTTGCTAACATATAAAGCCTAAGTTTGATCTATAGAACTGGAGGTAGAGAAGAGGGTAGGAAAATGCTAAATAGTTTCTCACAAGGGTTGTACCTATCAATATTGCTATCAATGATGGATGACCATTTTAACTTTAGGCATTCTGGTAGCTGTGATGGTATTTCATTGTGATTTTAATTTTCACTTCCTTAATATTGCTCTCTCTCTCTCTCTCTCTCTCTCTCTCTCTCTCATATCTATATATCTATATATCTATATATCTATATCTATATATCTATATCTATATCTATATCTATATGATCATTTATTTGACTTATGAATCTCTTCTCACTTAAAAATGTAGGTTGGGGAGATGCAGAGTGTGAGAGCCTGACGGAGGAAAGGTCCAGCTCAGTGGGCCCAGGGTGGAGGTGGATTTAAGCCTAACTCTTCAGAACATAGCTTCAAAAACTGAACTGAACTGTAGTCAAAATGAGAGAACCTTGGCACTCCCTAAAACTCCTGAACCCCAAGTTCTCATGAGCAAGAGTGCAGCTGCAACTAGGAGCTAGGGAAACACTTTAAGATGGAACTCTACCCTGACCAGAAGTTTACAAGGTCCTGGCTGCCAGACTCCCCCAGAAGGAAAACAAGCTAAGACATGGTTCATCACGTGGGCACATGCTGGAGCAGGAGCTGTGACTCCTCATTTGCCCATCTGTACCTCGACCAGCTCAGTATTATATCTTGATTACCGCAAGGCCCACAGCTGACAGTCAGCAAGCTGGCTGTCCAGGCTCATGTCCAGCAACCTTTCAGAGTCTATACCCAGCTGCAGGCATACCTGCTGCTGAGTCTGCACCTCCACTCTCTGGCCTGTGGTGCCCCCACCCCCTGCCTTCCTTGAACTGAACCAAGCTTTCTGCAACACTGGAGGCTTTCCAGAGACACTTGATCTCTGTTTCTACACCTGAGTCCAAAGACACAAATGACAATGCACATAAATGGCATGGCAAATACCAGATCAGGCTCTGAGTGCTTCTCAGTCTATATCAAGAGTACTCTGAACCACAGAGCCACAATCTAGGGGCCCTTGCCTAGTGATTTCTGCCTCTATCTACACTGGCCCCTTAGTCAATGGGAAGTAGAGCTTCTAATTGAATTCTTCCCCAGGTCATCTGTAGCGCAAGCATACATTCTTTTTTTCTTTATTGATATATTTTTAATTTACATTTCAAATGATTTCCCCTTTTCTGGGTCCCCACTCCCCGCAAGTCCCATAAGCCCTCTTCCCTCCCCCTGTTCCTCCATCTACCCCTTCCCGTTTCCCTGTTCTGGAATTCCCCTATACTATTACACTGAGTCTTTCCAGAACCAGGGGCCACTCCTCCATTCTTTTTGGACATCATTTAATATGTGGATTATGTCTTGGGTATTCAGAGTCTAGGCTAATATCCACTTATCAGTGAGTGCATACCATGATTGATCTTTTGAGACTGGGTTACCTCACTTAGTATGATGTTCTCCAGCTCCATCCATTTGTCTAAGAATTTCATGAATTCATTGTTTCTAATGGCTGAATAGTACTCCATTGTGTAAATATACCACATTTTTGGTATCCATTCCTCCATTGAAGGACACCTGGCTTCTTTCCAGCTTCTGGCTACTACAAAGAGGGCTGCTATGAACATAGTGGAGCATGTGTCCTTATTGCATGCTGAAGAATCCTCTGGGTATATGCCCAGTAGTGGTATAACAGGGTCCTCAGGAAGTGTCATGCCCAGTTTTCTGAGGAACCGCCAGACTGATTTCCAAAGTGGTTGCACCATCTTGTAATCCCACCAGCAGTGGAGGAGTGTTCCTCTTTCTCCACATCCTTGCCAACACCTGCTGTCTCCTGAGTTTTTGACCTTAGCCATTCTGACTGGTGTGAGGTGAAGCATACATTCTCTTAACTGCTAAGCCTTCTCTCCATCCCCATTGCCATTTTTACAAAATTCAAAATCATGTAAAACTAATGTAAACTAGCTTACAGGCTATGACAAAAGTTATTCTTGGGGCAAAAGTGAGCTTCCTGAGCTTACACAGGCATATCCATATGTAAAACTTACCAGCTCAATACTTAGGATTTGTTCACTTCATATAAATACCCCAATGAAAAAGGGAGGGGGGAAGAGAATCACTCTTATCTCCCATTATCTGCCATTCTTTGAAAATCATGGCAACCATTTTTTTTTTTTTATAGCTTTACCACTATCCTCACTGGTAAGTCCTGAAGCAAGATTTGAACCATATTTCAAAACGTTCACAAATGAAGCTTCCCAGCCAGACCCTGACCCTCTGCCCTTTATGCACCTCCCAAGACATCCTGTACAGACTCTCCTACCTGCTCCAGCTCCTCCTCGGCATATTTTTGGCGACTCCTCTCATTCTCAGTACCCTCCCTCAGCTCCTTCAGCCGCTGAGCTTCCTGCTTGGCAAGGTTGATCTCGTCACGCAGCTTCTTCTCCAGGTGGACCTTCTCTACTTCCACTGTTCGATGCTCCTCCTGGGCCTTGTGCAGCCTGGGGGTGGGGTGGGGGTTGGGGAACAATGTAGAGAGCTGGAGGAGATGAGGCAAAGAGGTGCCAGCCAACATGCTGTAAGTTATGGCAATAAGGAAGAAAATAGGAGCCACCAGCTCTCAGCATGTAGCCTGTCTACTCTGTTGCCTGTGTAGCCCAGAGCTAGTCAGGGCCAACAGAAACCACAGTCACTAGCTTTAAATCTTATGTTGGCCATTATTCTACTACTAGTAAACAAGACCGTGCCAGGTTACAAAGTAATTCACATTTTTTCTCTTAGCAGATAATAACATCAGCCTGGGACAGATGTGAATATGAAGACTGCTGGCATTTAGTCTAGGCTCCTCCCCACAGTTACCAGCCAGGTGTGCCTGACTTGTTATAAAAGGCCTTGCCCCTCCTCTCCTTACTCTCTTGCTCTGCCCCCTTGCTCCTGGTCCCCCTCTCTCCCCATTCCCTTCCTGCTCTCTCTCCACATTCTCAAGGCCGGCCTCCACTCCTCTACTCTTCTCTCTCTCTCTCTCTCTCTCTCTCTCTCTCTCTCTCTCTCTCTCTCTCTCTCTCTCTCTCTCTCTGCCTTTCTCTGTCCCTATTCCCTCAACTCCCTTCCCCATGCCCTGAATAAACTCTATTCTATCTGTCCTGTGGCTGGTCCCTCAGGGGGAAGGGATGACACAGCATGGGCCCACAGAGGCACCCCCTTCCCCAACACCTGACTACACATCCACCAAACACATTCCTTATCTCTTTTAAACAGTTTTTTAAAAGATTTATTTATTTATTTATTTATTTATTTATTCATTATATGTAAGTACACCGTAGCTGTCTTCAGACACACCAGAAGAGGGCATCAGAACTCATTATGGATGGTTGTGAGGCATCATGTGGTTGCTGGGATTTGAACTCATAACCTTTGGAAGAACAGTTGTTGGTGCTCTTAAATGCTGAGCCATCTCTCCAGCCCTCCTTATCTCTTTATAAAACACAACAAAGATGGAAAATAAAAGACTAGAATTCAAATCTTTGTGACTTCAAAGTACATACTTATTCTCAAATTGGAGTTATATGGATGGTTCAATAAATGTAGAAAGTCCTTAAAGATAGATAAAAAGCAAAACCTAATGGTTCAGGTGCAGGTTAGGTGATGGTAGCAGGGGAAACTTATGGAAGATGAGAAAAGAATTTTTTGGCTGGACCTCTTAGACTTACAAGCACAAGAACATACACGCCTACACACTGAAATGTATATCTAAGGAGCTGTGCTGAGCAGATCGTAAAAGATCACCTGTGGCCTCCCTCCTCCCTCCCTTTCTTCTGTACATTTTAATTCATTCTTCCATCTATCCATCTGTTCGTTTATTAAACAAGTTAATCAGGTTCCTACTAAAGATCAAGGCGTTTGCTGAGCCCTAAATACAAGAAATAAATAAAAACCTGCCCTCCTAATGGGTAGTAGTAGCACATACCTTTAATCCCAGAACTCAGGAGGCAGAGGTAGGCAGATCTCTGTGAGTCTGAGGCTAGCCTGGTCTGCAAGTGAGTCCAGGACAAACAGGACAAACAGGGCTATTTGGAAGAACCTCATTTCAAATAAAAAAAAAAAAGAAAAAGAAGAAGAAGAGAAGGAGGGGAGAAGAAGGAAGAAGAGGAGGAAGAAGAGGAAGAAGAAGAGGAAGAGGAAGAGGAAGAGGAAAAAGAGGAGGAGGAGGAGGAAGAGGAAGAGGAGGAGGAGGAGAAGGAGAAGGAGAAGAAGAAGGAGGAGGAGGAGGAAGAGGAGGAGGAGGAGAGGGAGAGGGAGAGGGGGAGGGAGAGGGGGAGGGGGAAGGGAAGAGAAGAAGAAGAAGAAGAAGAAGAAGAAGAAGAAGAAGAAGAAGAAGAAGAAGAAGAAGAAGAAGAAGAAGAAGAAGAAGAAGAAGAAGAAGAAGAAGAAAGCAGGCCAAGCAAGCTATGAAAAGCAAGCAGGTAAGCAATACCTGTTCATGGCCTCTGCATCAGCTCCTACCTCTAGGCTCCTGCCATGTATGATAAGTTTCTGTCCTCACCGCTTTTGATGAACAGTGATGTGGAAGTGTGAGCCAAATAAACCCTTTCCTCCCAAAGTTGCACAGTAATGTGGAAGTGTAAGCCAAATAAACCCTTTCTTCCCAAAGTTGCAGTTAGTCACAGTGTTTTATCACAGCAATAGTAATGCTAAAACAAGACCCAAGGGAAAGAGTTTACTAATTGCCCTGAGATGGAAAAGAACTGAGCTGTTGCCTGGTCTTCTTAAGTTAGTAGGAACCATCAAGGTATCAGGGAATAGGACATGGGGATAATGAAAAAGAGAAGAGATTTAGAGTTCTGGATTAGCCTGAGTGAGGTCCCCCGAGTTTGGTCAAAAGGAAGGGGGAGGTGAGAAAGGAGAGGGCAGAAAGTCAGAAATGAGGATGGAAGGGGGATCTGAACAGGAAAAGAAAAGGAAGAAGGAAGGAAGAGGCCAGTGAGGTTGCTCAGTGGTAAAGGTATTTGCTGCCAGGCGCACCAACTGAATAATACCAAGGCCCCCACATGGTAGAATGAGAGAAGTTATCTTCTGATCTCTACATCCACACCATGGCTTATACCTGCCTCCTCCAGCGTACACATGCGCGCGCATGTGGACACACACACACACACACACAAATGTATGTAATAAAATATTTTTAAAAGATGAGATGGCTTAGGAGTTTTAAAGGAGAGATGGCTCAGCAGTTAAAAGTACTGGCTGCTCTTCTGAAGGTCCTGAATTCAAATCTCAGCAACCACATGACAGCTCCAACCATCCATAATGAGATCTGATGCCCTCTTCTGGTGTGTCTGAAGATAGCTACTTACATTAAATAAATAAATAAATAAATAAATAAATAAATAAATAAATAAATAAATAAATAGATAGATAAATAAATAAATAAATCTTTAAAAAAAAAAAGGAAAATAAAAAGGCTGGGCATGGTGGTGTACACCTTTAATTCCAGCATTCTGGAGGTAGAGGTGGGTGGATCTCTGTGAGTTCCAGACCAACTAGGGCTATACAATGAAGCACCATTTAAAAGAAAGAAAGGAAAAGAAAAGAGAGATAGCATTTAGAATTGAGGTAGAGAAAAGTAATTGATAGGCCAGATGTGGTGCATGTGCTTATAGTCACTTGAGAGGTAGAAACACAAAGATTAATGCAAGTTCAAGACTAACCTGGTCTACATCCAAGATCCAGGCTAACTAGTGACACTACCATCACTATCATCAAAGTAGTAAAAAGAGAAAAGATAGACAATAGAATAAAAAGCCGCCCTGGGTATACTGTCTATTTAATTAAAAAGAAAGTATCAGAAAAAAGAAAAAGAAAAAAAAGCAGGGCAGTGGTGGCATACGCCTTTAATTTTAGCACTTGGGAGGCAGAGGCAGAAGGTTTCTAAATTCGAGGTCAGCTGGTCTACAGAGTGAATTCTTTTTTTTTTTTTTTTTTTTTAATGGAGTGAATTCTAGGACAGCCAGGGCTACACAGAGAAACCCTGTCTTGGAAAAAAAAAAATCAGGCCTGGTAACTAACTGCTATAAACCCCAACACTCAGAAGGTGGAGGCAGGAAGATGAGTTCAAAGTCAACTTTGGCTAAAAGAGACCTTGTCTCAAAATCAACAGAGATAAAGATGACTAAAAGGTAGATATAGAATCCCAACTTTTAAATTAAACAGCAAGACCAGACTTGTCTGTGGCCCAGGGAGGTGCTAACAGTGGGCTGGCTACCAGCAGTCTACAACAAGAACAATTTTCTACCTATTTTGTCATTGGAGGAGTTGCTTTTCCTTAGAATGGACACCAGATGGCGATACATGCATAGCTAAAAAAAACATCAGAGGTGCCATTTCCCCCATCTCAGGAGAGTCTTGCTGATGTCTACTGTCCCATGACCCAACTTCAAGAAGCTGTACCACTAGCTGTACCACTTCACTGAAACGCTGTTGTCTCCAAAACAGCCTCTCTTGAAAAAAAAAAAAACCAGTATTACCACACCTTTCTGTTACAACAAAATGTACCTACTTGTATCTCTGTAGTCTAGTGGGGACAGAGATCAATACATAATATTATGTGGAGAAATGAGCAAATAAATGTACAATTAAGCACTGTCCTGCTCCAAAGCAATCAATCAATAAGGTAGAAAATTAAGCAGCTCAAATGAAAGTCCGTGGCTCTGGCTCCAACACTTGTGTGACTAGGGACATTTCACCTGTTTCTTCATAGTAAGAAGGAAACAAAATTCTCGCCTGCCTCAAAGAATGATTTTGAAACCAGTGAGATCCTAGTTGGAATGTATATGCAGTGTTACATTTACTCACACAAACCTTTGTGGTGACAGTACCTTACAGTCTATTTCTACAGATATGCAGGACAAAGTGGCACACGGCCTCTATACTCTGTCAGAGAAGGCCATGTGTGCATATGCAGTCTAGAGGGGGTGTCTGTCTGTTGCTTGGTGCTACAGTGGTCATTAAGCTCAGGAGGATTTGGAGAGCACGGAGGGCTGGGAGCTTAAGTTTTATCCCCAAACTTGGAATGTCTCTTGCTTAGATTCTTTTGTCTTTGGAATGAAAACAGTGAATGTTTTTCAGACAAATGAAGTATGGGAATTGTTCAGACAGCAGCAGTTAGCCCCTAGTTGGCAAAGGGTACAAAAACAAGGGCCCAGCAAAGTAACCATGAATCGGCTTAGAAATCAAACTCCTCTTGCCCTCTAAAAGCCAAGCTCATAGAAATGAACCCGGTAAAGCTGCTGCTCCTGGAGAGTGTCAAAATTCATAGCTCAGGGGTTGGAAAATGGCTCAGCAGTTAGTATGTCTGCTCTACCAGAGGACCTAGGATCTGTTCTACACCCATAGGGTGGCTCACAAGTGGCTGTAACTCTAGTTCCAGGGAATCTGATGTCTGCTTCTGTGTTTACCAGGCACATGTGTAATACACATACAGACATGCAGGCAAAAGACTCAAACACATAAAAAAAAATCTTTGAAAAAAGTTCTTGTTCATTGCTGAATGTGACCTTCCTAACCTTCATTTCCCCAACTTTGACAGGTATAATAGTTTCTATCAATTTTGATACCTAGCTCATGGGCCAGGTGTATGCCTTTAGTCTAAGCACTTGAGAGACTTAAGCAGGCAGATCTCTGAGTTCTAGGTCATTCTGGTCTACAAGTGAGATCCAGGCCAGCCAGGGATTATTTAACTACTACTATTACTACTACTACTACTACTACTACTAATAATAATAATAATAATAATAATAATAAATGATAAATTAATTTAAATAAAAGACTTCAAAACAAAAAGAAACCTTGCTCACAAAAAAAAAAAAAAAGAAGCTTTTCCTCACTCATCCAAAGAAAATAATGTTGGCTACTCAAAAATAGGCCTTTAAATATCTCTGGCATGTTAGTGAACTTCTGTAATTCCAACACTTGGTAAGCTGAGACAGGATCATCATGAATTCCAGACCAGACTTGGTCTCACAGAGTATATGAGAAAGAACTTAAGAGTATATAAGAAAGAACTTAGAGAATATGAAAAAGAACTTAGAGAATATGAGAAAGAACTAGGGAATAATATGAAAAATTTTTATGAGGTTACTCTATTTCTTTACTTCTTTATGAGACAGAGTCTTAAGATCAGGCTGACTTCAAATTTGCTATATAGTAAAGATGGTGCTGAACTTCTAATCCTCCTGCCTCCAAGCCCAATTTAAAAAAAAAGTTTTACATCTAGTGTGTGTGTATGTGTATGTCTGTGCACAAAGACACACACACACACACACACACACACACACACACACACACACACACACACACGGGAGCTACAGCATACATATAGAGATTAAAGAACAACTTCCAGGAATCAGTCCTCTTCTTCCAACATGTGGGTTCTGGTATTGAACTCACATGTCACTTTGGCTGCACCTTTACCTGCTTTAGTATCTTTCAGGCAGACCTCTAAGTCCAGTTTTATGTGGAGTTTGGCATATCCTGGGCATGTACTCTATCAACTGATAGCAACAATATTCTCAGCCCTTTTTGTTTCTTTTTGAAACAGTCTTATGTAACCCAGTCTCAAGCATGTTAGTAGTCCAGAATAACCTTGCACTCTTGATCCATCTGCCTCCACCTCCAAAGTGCGAGGATTTGGTGGCACCACAAGCTAGGCTTATTAGGTTCCTTTGGGAGCCTAGGGAAACAGCTATCTGCATCTATTTGCAAGAGAAAGGAAGCCATCAAGCCATAGGAGACCCAGTACAAAGAGTATAACAAGCCCTCCCCCCCCCCCCCCAGGAAAGCTAAAGACCTCTGGCAGCTCTCCCTTTCAGGTTTAGAGAGAAAAAGGTAGGGTTTTTGGTTGGTTGGTTGGTTTTAATAAAATAGAATACAAGTTCCTCTCAAGAGAAGTATCTACCCAGGGCAACTGAGGTGGATGGCAGGAAGCTAGGAACTCAGAACAATTCTAAAAGGATGGTATAGCCTTTACAACCATGCCAACAGGGTGCCACAGGAGACTTCAAGAGCTGGGGGACCAGGGCCATGGTAAAGAAGCAAGGCTTACCTTTCCTGAAGGTCATGCAGACTCTGCTCAGCTCGGTGTAACCCTTCCAGATCCTTCATCATTTTCTTCATGTGCTCCTTAGAGTAACGGTTCTGGATATAGGCAAACCAGCAGCCACCCACACCAATAACAATAGACACCACCAGCATGAAGTCCTTCAGGTGATTATGGCGAGTCACTGCCAGACAGGGAGGGCACAGTGAGTTGGGGCACTCAGGGCCCACTTCCTTGCAATTCACTATATCTCCTTCTCAGTGATTCCTCTTGCAAAAGGCAAACCTTTCAACTTAGAAGGAATTAAGCACACATGCACATTCTATCATAATAAAGTCAGAGCCTATCTCTCTACTAGTTTGGATTGGATAATATGCCTGAGAACAATTCAGAAAGCTTATTTCTCATCCCTCCCTAAGATGTAGTAAAGAGAATAGCTCCACCTCAGTGCATTCCCACCTGATAAGATTAAAGATATATGTCACCATGCCCAGCTACTCTTTTGTTGTTGTTGTTGTTTGGTTGTTGTTGTTGTTTGGATTTGGTTTTTTCGAGACAGGGTTTCTCTGTATAGCCCTGGATGTCCTGGAACTCACTCTGTAGACCAGGCTGGCCTCGAATTCAGAAATCCGCCTGCCCCTGCCTCCCAGAGTGCTGGGATTACAGGCGTGCGCTGCCACCCCCCCCCACCCCCCACCCCCGCTATTCTTTATTCTCTTGACATGTCCTTTGATACACAAAAGTTTTAAATTTTGAAAAAATACAATTTGTATTTTCTTCCTTTTGCTTCTTAGGTTTTTGTTTTTGTTTTTAAAAAAAGGGAGACTAGAGACGTAGCTTAGTAGTTAAGGGCACTGGCTGCTTTTGCAGAGGACTGGGCTTCAGTTCCCAGCAGTCACATTGAACAGCACACAACCACCTGGCACTCCAGGTCCAGGGGATCCAATGCCCTCTTCTGGCCTTTGTGGGTACCTATGATTATGTGATACAAATACATACACACAAAATAACCTTTTCAAAGCAGTATTTTGAGGCAAAATTCATATAATTCAAATTAACTGTTTTTAAATGAACAATTCAGGGGCATACAGTACATTCCAAATATAGCAATATCAACTAGTTCCAAAGCAATTCTATCGCTCCAAAGTAAAATTGCCCATAAATAAATAGGAGAGGGCAGGGTGTGGTAGCATACATCTTTAATCCCAACACTCAGGAAGAAGGGAATGGTGGACCTCTGTGATTTGAGGCCAGCCTGATAAACATAGTAGTAATCTCTAGATACATACTGAAAGCCAGATACTTTGTAAGAGGTGGAAATGGGGAAAAAGGAAAGCTGGGGATGTGTGTAGCTCAGCAGAAGACCATTTGCCTATCATATGAAAAAAACTTGGGCTCAGTTCCCAGTGAAAAATAATAATAATGAGGATAGTAATAATATAATATAATTAATAACATATTTTATCAATATATAATAGCCAATATATATTAATAATGTATCATCATCATCATTTCTCAGCTAGACACCCTAGACAAGAATGATTTCAAAGTTAGGCTAGGAAACTTAGTGAGACTTTGTCTCAAAATAAAATTATGAAATGAAGTATAGATATCACTTACTAAGGTAGCATGAGCAGGGTCCTAGATTGATCCCTAGTGCTGATAATGAAAGGCTATAATCCCCTTGGGAATCTGAGACAGCAGAGAGCTGTAAGGAATCCAAGACCAAGACTGAGTTATTGAACAAAATCTTGTGTGGGAAGGGGTGGAGTCCTTAATTTATATCTGTAATCCCAGCACTCAGGAGACTGGGACAGGAAGATTATCACAAGTTCAAGGCAGGCCTAGATTTCAGAGTTAAGATCCTACCTCAAAAAGAATCTTTTTCTACCTAATAAATATTTTCTTCTCATTCCTTCCTCCTCTTTCCAGGTCCTGCCCACCACAAATATGTATTTTGACTCTAAGATGTGTCTGTGGATTTACCTATTCTGGGTGTTTCATATAAATGGAAACACAGAATATGACCTTCTATGACTAGCTTCTGTAATTTGGCATAATGGATTTTTTTAGGTATCTATACTACAGTATGTATCAGAACTCCTATTTTATGGCTGAAAACACTCCATTGCACGTATATAATGCAATTTGTTTATTCACTTATCTGTTCATGAACGTTCAGGATATTTTGCCACTTGGTCTTAGACATATGCTATTATGAACATATGAATAAATGTACTCATTTGAGTACCTGTTTTAATTTTTTTGGATGTATCCTGATATATGTAATTGTTGGGTTGTGGTAACTCTTATGTTTAAGTTTTGCAGGATCACCAGTCTGTTTTTCATAGTAACTGTACCACTTTACATTATCATCAGCAAAGCTGGAATTGCAAGTTTTCATATCTTATTTTTTTTGTTTTTTTTTTATTCGATATATTTTTTATTTACATTTCAAATGATTTCCCCTTTTCTAGCCCCCCCACTCACCGAAAGTCCCATAAGCCCCCTTCTCTCCCCCTGTCCCCCCACCCACCCCTTCCCACTTCCCCGTTCTGGTTTTGCCGAATACTGTTTCACTGAGTCTTTCCAGAACAAGGGGCCACTCCTCCTTTCTTCTTGTACCTCATTTGATGTGTGGATTATGTTTTGGGTATTCCAGTTTTCTAGGTTAATATCCACTTATTAGTGAGTGCATACCATGATTCACCTTTTGAGTCTGGGTTACCTCACTTAGTATGATGTTCTCTAGCTCCATCCATTTGCCTAAGAATTTCATGAATTCATTGTTTCTAATGGCTGAATAGTACTCCATTGTGTAGATATATCACATTTTTTGCATCCACTCTTCTGTTGAGGGATACCTGGGTTCTTTCCAGCATCTGGCAATTATAAATAGGGCTGCTATGAACATAGTAGAGCACGTATCCTTATTACATGGTGGGGGATCCTCTGGGTATATGTCCAGGAGTGGTACAGAATACCAATAGCGTATGCTATAAGATAGAGAATTGACAAATGGGACCTCATAAAATTACAAAGTTTCTGTAAGGCAAAGGACAGCATCAAGAGGACAAATCGGCAACCAACAAATTGGAAAAAGATCTTCACCAATCCTACATCAGATAGAGGGCTAATATCCAATATATATAAAGAACTCAAGAAGTTAGACTCCAGAAAACCAAACAACCCTATTAAAAAATGAGGTACAGAGTTAAACAAAGAATTCTCACCTGAAGAACTTCGGATGGCGGAGAAGCATCTTAAAAAATGCTCAACTTCATTAGTCATTAGGGAAATGCAAATCAAAACAACCCTGAGATTTCACCTTACACCAGTCAGAATGGCTAAGATTAAAAATTCAGGAGATAGCAGGTGTTGGAGAGGGTGTGGAGAAAGAGGAACACTCCTCCACTGCTGGTGGGGTTGCAAATTGGTACAACCACTCTAGAAATCAGTCTGGCGGTTCCTCCGAAAACTGGACACCTCACTTCCAGAAGATCCTGCCATATCTTATTTTTCATTATTTAGAAACTATTACTAGAAGCTGGAAAGATGATTCAGCAGTTAAAAGCACTTGCTATACAATCAAGAGGACCAGACTTTGGATCACAGCACCCACATAACAAGCTAGGTATCCCACAAATGCCAGTAAGCTCTGAAAGATCCAATCCCCTTTTCTGGCATATGCATGTGCACACCAGTGAACGTGCATAAACACACACACACAAGATAAGTGACTAAAATAAACCAATAAACAGTTTAAAAGTCAAAAAAGAACCCAAAAAGTTGGTTTTTGTTGTTCTTGTGGTGGTTGTTGTTATTGTTGTTGTTTTTTAAAGACAGGGTCTGATGTGTAGTCTGGCTGGCCTGGAACCTATAAGTAGACCACAATGGCCTAAACTCAGAGAGATCTGCCTGCCTCTGCCTCCTGAGTGCTGGGATTAAAGGTGTGTACCACCACGCCTAGCTGAAACTACTATTATGGTTGTTATAACTATTCTAATCTAGAGAGCATGAGATATTCTTAGCTATGATACTTCTGTTTGTCTCAGGAGTAGTTTTCTAACCTCTGAGGACTCTAGATCACACTCAGCATATAAATTATATGCCTAGAAAAATACTCTTCAAGTCCTTGTTACAGTACCAGTTTAACCAACTCTATTAAGGCTTCTCCTGCTCTGATCATCTGGATCTACAGATGGAGCCTTATGTTAGTTGATTGTTCCAGCTAGAGTACTTGATTTTGTCTGTAGTTTTTTTCCTTTTATAAAGCAGATCAGGGGGGTTGATGAAGATATTTTAATATAGATATAAGCATAACTGTTAAGAAAGAGGCTCTCAGAAAAAAAGTAAAACACACCCAAGAACAGGGTCATGGGCTTCTCAAAGAAGAGTTAAGACATGCCCAAGTATTGGTACAGGCCCTCAAGGCAGATTTGCCTCCAGTGTCTTCCCCACACACCCCCAACCTCACATACATAGGATTTTACTATGCAGTCCAGGTAGGAAACTACTCAAAATTCTCCTGACTCAGCTTCCCTTTTTTTTTTCAAAGATTTATTTATTAATTTCATGTATGTTAGTATATTGTCGCTGTCTTCAGACACATCAAAATTCTCCTGACTCAGCTTCCCTTTTTTTTTTTCAAAGATTTATTTATTAATTTCATGTATGTTAGTATATTGTCGCTGTCTTCAGACACACCAGAAGAGGGTATAGGATCCCATTTTAGATGGTTGTGAGCCACCACGTGGTTGCTGGGAACTGAACTCAAGACCTCTGGAAGATTAGTCAGTGCTCTTAACTGCTGAGCCATCTCTTCAGCCCTTAGTTTCCCTTACAAGATTGAAAACTACAGGGCCATGCACTGCTAGAAACTGTGGTCTCTTTTGTTCTCTCTTGGCTCCATTAAAATAAGAAAAGGATGTCAAGTCTAACCATTTTCACCAATTAGAACTCCAGAGACTGAGCTATTTAACAAGTGTCCATTGCTATATTAAAAACACAGTTAGTCTTTCACAGCCAGCCATGGGCAATTTTTAGCAATCAGTCCCTTCCCTCTGTAAAACCTAGCAATGGCAGCGAACAGCTAAGAAACATTTGACCTATATGTATTACCCTATTGTTTTAGCCTTCCTACTCTAGGTCATTTCTTCCATCCACAGTGTCTTCTCTTGGTAAATTTGTGGAATAATGCTAGGCCCCCTCTAAAAGGCAGGGATGATGTGCCACCTCTCCTAAAGGGTGTTTTCTCTGTCCCTAATCTGGAACACAGACTAGTATGAGTACTAGGACTCTGCAAATACTAGTAGAGGACACTGGTTTTAGTTTGGCTGTGCAGAAGTTGAACCCAGGGCCTCATGAGGGTTAGGTAAGCATTTTATCACTTGAGCTACATCCCTCACTTGGAATGCTCATGTTATCCCTCTAGGGCAGAATATGATTGATTTATCTAGGTCTTTCTATAGGATCCAGCACAGCAATAACAAAAACTGGATCTATCCTTAAAATATTTAATAAATAAGTAGATTAAATATTTAAATATGGCTAGGCTAAAATAAGGCTATTTCACATCTCAACACCAGTGGATAGTGAAGATGCTGTCTTGTAGGAGTGCCTTGGAGACCCAGGATTCAGCCCAGCCACTCTCAATGGTTTTGGGTTCCACAGCACAGCCGTTGACCTCTACACAAGACTCACAGAGAGGAGGCCCAAACAGCACTGTGTCCAGGGCCTTCAGTTGCAGCTTCTGCCTGTGGCTCCGATCTGTCATCTTCAGTACAGTCCCTGTCATGGTGGTGTTGGTTACAGCTAGCCTGTTAAGACAAAGAATAGGAGTCATGTTTTAGACATCAAAAAGTACTTTGAAAAGATTATCTCTTCCAGGAACACATTCGTTTTTGTGATTGCTTTTCTCTGTACTCTAGAACAGACTCTAAACAAGTGAGCTTATTTTATTTTATTTTAATTTAATTTTTGTTTATGAGTGTTTTGCCTGTGTGTATGCCTCTACACTAGATCTAGGCAGCACCCACAGAGGCCAGAAGAAGGCATTGGATATTCTGGAACTGGAGTTACAAGTGGCTGAGCTCCCATACGGGTGCTGGGAATTGAACCCAGGTCCTCTAGAAGAGCAGCAACTCTTCTTAGCTGCTGAGCCATCTTTCTACCACCATTAAGTTATCTCTTGACAGGGAGTATTTACCAAGAATTTGATCACCTTCTCTCTCCATATCTACAATCTCCTAAAGACTCTACCCTCAAAGGACTAACAATCTGTGGCAATTCCCATACCTATTTACATATTTTAATCTTTTTATTTATTAATTCTTGTTTTGTGCCTGTCTGTCTGTGTATGTATGTATGTATATATATATATATATATATATATATATATATATATATATATATATATATATATAATATGGTATGAGTGAAGGCATGCATGTGCCACAGGGTACATGTGGTTGTCTGGGAACAACTTTTAGGAGTTGATTCCCTACTTCCACATTGTTGAAAGGGTGTTTCTCTTATATCTCCCAGTAGACATATTCCAGGCTAATTAGCTCATGGGCTTCCAAAAAATCCTGTCTCTACCTCTCATTTCATGGTGAATTCTGGGATTACAGATATACACCAACATACCTATGTTTTAAGGTTCTTGGGCTTAAACATAGGTGTTTTACTTGCTGAGCATCTCACTGGTGATTTCTCTTGTGCTTCTGCTTCTAGGAATTCTTCTATATATTTGTCCTCACCTCTGTTCATGAGACAATGTATTCTCTTGTCAAGTCCAGGTCAGAACACCATGCTCAATGACCCACTTGTTCTTGGGCCTTCTAAACAGCTCTAATTCTAATCCATTGTTATTATATACAAACTTGCTTATAGACTACATTGAGTTAGTCCTATTAGCAACTATCTTAGTACTGTAATACAGTTTACTCTTAATAAGATTAATGTAGGTTTTATGATCTTTAATCACGCTGATAAGACTTTGACTTATTAAAAATTAAAATGACAGGTTGGAGAGATGGCTCAGCAGTTAAGAGCACTGACTGCTCTTCCAGAGATCCTGAGTTCACAACCATCTATAATGGGATCTGATGCCCTCTTCGGAGCAATGGTGTACTATATAAATAAAATAAATAAATCTTTAAACTTAAAAAAAAATTAAAATGCCTGAAGAAAAATTGGACTTCCTCTTGTTTTGTTTTTGTTTTGTTTTTTTGTTTTTTGTTTTTTGTTTTTTTGCTAAAACACAGCAGTTATAAAGGAAATGAATATAAGATACAAAAAGATGGAAGGCATGTGCCTGAGTCCTCTAAGGGCACATTTAACACCATACTACCCTGAACCATTGTTTGTCTTTTCTGATACATAGCTTTATTCCCTCAGCTAGGAGAAAAGCTCGTGGAATCCCAGTGTTGTTTTTACTTCTGTATGAGCATGAGGAGTGGCAGCTATGCCTGCTCTGAACTTGGAAGGCAACCAAGGGCACCTAACGAGAGAGGTAATAAGGCACTGTGACCATCTGGTCAGGAGATCCGGCCTCTGTCCTAAGCATTCTGACTTGTCTAATCATAAGCTGCTTGGATTCTCCCCAGCGGCCCTCAATTCCCTTTTATGTAAATTTTTCATTTTATTTTTTTTGTCACAAGGTGTCTATGTATCCCTGGCTGTCTTGGAAGTCACTATGTCAACTAGGCTGCCCTCCAAATCACAAAGATCCACTGTCTTCTGCCTCTTGGGGGTATTAGGATTAATGACATTCGCAAACCACATCTGGTCTTCTGTGTAATTTACTTAAAATGGGATGCTTTCTGAAAGCCTGGGAATTCTTAAACTACTTAGGTTACTTCTGCAAAATGGATTTTGTGTTATCACCATCCATCTTATGAGATAATTTTCAGTGACACCAGTGACACCAGTATTTACTAACACTATTTAATAGTGTTCTGATATTTCACATGTGTACTGACTGGTTTTGGGTCAACTTGACACAAGCTGGAGTTGTCAGAGAAGAAGGAGCCTCAGTTGAGGAAAAGCCTCCATGAGATCCAGCTGTAAGACATTTTCTCAATTAGTGATCAGTTCAGAATGGCCAAGCCCATTGTGGGTGGTGCCATCCCTGGGCTGGTCGTCTTAGGTTCTATAAAGAAGGCTGGGCAAGCCAGGGGAAGCAGGCCAGTAAGCAGCACCCGTCCATGGCCTCTTCTCCTGTCTCCATCCCTGTTTCAGTTCCTGTCCTGACTTCCTTTGGTGATAACAATAATGTGAAGGTGTAAGCTAAATAGATCCTTTCTTCTCCAACTTGCTTTTTTAGTCATGGTGTTTCACTGCAGCAATAGAGTACCTAAGACAACCCTCATTGATCACTGCATCCTCATAATAGACTTAATAAATCACTTATCTTTTTAAATTTTCTAAAAAATACACTATTTACTTATAGTGTGTGGGGGGCATGTTATATGGTGCATGTGTACAGATTATAATGTGTGGGGGGGCATGTTATATGGTGCATGTGTACAAATTATAGTGTGTGGGGGGGCATGTTATATGGTGCATGTGTACAGATTATAATTGTGTGTGGGGGGGTGTTATATGGTGCATGTGTACAGATTATAGTGTGTGGGGGGCGTGTTATATGGTGCATGTGTACAGATTATAGTGTGTGTGGGGGGCGTGTTATATGGTGCATGTGTACAGATTATAGTGTGTCTGGGGGGCGCGTTATATGGTGCATGTGTACAGATTATAGTGTGTGGGGTATGTGTGTCATATGGTGCATGTGTACACATTATAGTGTGTGGGGGGGTGTTATATGGTGCATGTGTACAGATCAATTGTGGAAGTCCGTTTTCCCCTTCCGTCATGTGGGTTCCAAGAATTGAACCCAAGTCATAAGCTTAGAGACAAGTCCTTTACCCACTGAGCATTCCTGCTATGTACTAAGCAGTCAACAAATGGATGCCATTGATATGATTCCCAGGAGTGATAAAAACTATTACATAAGAGAACAAAACAAAGTGGTCTTCATGCTTTATAGCAAACACACACTAGATATGAGAAGAGCAGCTGGTTACAGACTCTGCTGAGGATGAAGCCTTACTGAATTGTCCAGAGCAACCTGAAGGCAGACCCACTTCCTGACTGTTCCCTACACACTCAAGAGAAAAATCTGGCTCAGTTTCTAACCTTGGCATGGCATGGCCAGTAAGCTGCAACTTCCGGAAGGTCTCCTCATACTGTGGCAGTTCCACATACGTAATCAGCCACTGTATCACCTCATCCACAGTCCAGTTGTACACTGTAGAAAGACAAAGAAAACCATTACTCCAAAACTTTCTTTGATTTAGTTATCCTTTTCCCCCCTGTATTCCTTTTGAATCTGAAAGATGACAGTGATGAAGTGTGATACTCTCAAGCAGTGTGCCTTAACTTACACTTGCTGATGTAGGCACAGTGACCATGCACTTGCCATGTTTGTGTTCTTAACATTCCCAGGTCCATAACATAATAAGTATGAAAGGAGTGAACCCTATATGAATCCACTTATATGAAGCTTTAAATACAATAAAACTTACAATGGTTGGTTTCAGCCAGAACTGACCAAGATAGAGTAAAAAGCAATAATTTGAGAAGAAAGAGATATTCTGTATCTTGAATGTGGTGATTATGTAAGTTATAACATCTACAAAAACTCACCAACTTTATATTTAAAATAAATATATTATGGAACATAGTGCCTTGTGACTATACTCACAGCTCACAGGAAGCTGAGGCAAAAGGACTGCATTTCAAGCCAGTATGGGCTAGAGAGTGAATAGGAGACCTGTTGAGATTATATAGATAGACCCTGCCTCATAAATAAAATAAAATAATATAGCGGTATCTTCTTTATGTATCAATACATTTTATTTAAAATAGTTTTAAACTTGAGCATAGTGAACATACTTATAATCCTAGTATTGGAGATATTGAAAAAGAAAGAATATGAATTCAAGGGCAACTTAGCTACATACTGAGATTGAAGCTCACTCTATCTCAAAACAAAACAAAACAAAACGAAAAACCCAAAATAGTGTATGTATTTTTAGATAAGGACTGACATATCCCAGGTTGTCCTGGCACTCAAAATGTAGCTAAGGATGACTGTGAACTTCTGATCCTCTTCCCTCACCTCTCAAATGCTGAGATTACTGGGGTAGGTGAAACCACACTCAATTTATTTGTTGTTATGGATTAAACTCAATAATCTAGGTAAGAACCTGAATACATCTCAGGCCAAGATAATGATTTTTTTAATTATTATAAATATAATCAGTACTGAGAACCACCCATGCAATTTAACCAAACTTTCATTGTGGCCTACATAATGCCAAGCATTCTAGAAGTTGGTTTCCAGTACAAAAACCTAATAGCATCAGTGAAGCATGGATTAAAGAAATGGATGAAGGACTGGAGAGATGGCTCAGCAGTTAAGAGCACTTGTTCTTGCAGAGGACCACGGTTCAATCCCTGAATACAGGAAAATAAAACAAAGGATAGTAATAGTTTATCTAAAATAATTCATTAACAGAAGCAACTTAGGAAAGGCTATGGCAAGCAAGTGAGTTTCCTGGAGATGGCCCACAATTTTGCATGGCTGTGATACGTGTACTCTGGAGAGGCATAGCCCCAGAGACTTCTTCCCATATTGCTTCTTGCTGTTGATATGCCCTTCCTGCCATTATTACATAGTCTAATGGTTCCTGGGCATCAGCCACCCTTTTGGGCATATTTCCCATGGATCAAAATGAAGATGAACTTTCATGAATTAATGCTGTTTAGATGAATTAGTGACTCTATAGAATTCCTGATTTGATTCAAATAATTTTAGAAAGAAAATTTAAAGAGATGGTTTTAGTTGTTTTGCCAGAAAGATAAAGTTAGAATCAAGAAGAGAATGTGCACCCTCTTCATAGAATAGTAAGGAAAGGTTACATAATAAGAAATACAATGAGCTTTCATAAATTACACTAAGAAGAGAAATAAGCTTGGGACAGATTTGTGATCAAGGAAAAACATTCATTCTAGGTCAGGTCCAAGGATGAGACCACAGGTGTAAACCATGATAATGAAAGGCCATGAGGAATTGTTGCTTTGAACTTATAATGAGCTTACAGAATGAAACACTGCTTAGAACTTACTATCAACATCCTTCTGTAACTTCCCTTTTCTGTAACATTTTATCTATGAGGTAATTTTATGAAGAACTTTTGACTAAGAGAGTATAAGAGAAGAAATAAAGTGTGGCTTTTTAGGGCTCTGCTCCATCCACCAAATGTATAGATAAATATATATTTGTCTGTCTATATGTATGTACATACATATATGGGTGTTGATATATATGTGTGTGTAGGTTATTTGTATGTATATAAATATGCATGTGCATTTGTGAAACTAATGAAATAAGTGGTTGGGCTAGACCAGTGTGTGTGTGTGTGTGTGTGTGTATGTGGTGTGTATGTGTGTGTGTGTGTCATTCACAAATCCAGGAGCCAAAGCAGTTTAACTAATTCACCGCTACAAGATTGGTACTTTACAGTTATTCTCTTATTTGAAGCTTCTATGCAGAATTGCACTATCTAAGAGGCAGCCAGCAGCTACCAATGGCTATTTAAATCTAAATCTCTTAAAATTAGGTTAATAAATCCAGTTCATCAGTGGCCACTACTCAGCCTTGAAATATCAATAGCTACAAGTGATGATTAGTGGCTACCATGCTAGACATCACAAATTATACAACATTTCCAGTATCGTAGAAAGTTCTATTCCACAACACTGGTCAAGATAGCTTACTATATATAAATTTCAAATTCTATATCTTTATACTTCTTTTGAATAGGTAAAAGTAAAAACGGGTGGGGAGATGGTTTGCAGGTAAACCACTTACCACACAAACATGAGGACTTAAGGTGGGATCTCCAGCACCCACATAAATGACAGGTGGGCATGTTGGCCCACCTATAATCCTAGTACCTTGGAAGGCAGAGACAAGTAAAGCTCGCTATCCAGCCTTGCTGAATCAGTGAGCTCTGAATTGAAGTGGGAGACCTTACCTGAATACATAGAGTGAAGGGTAATTAAGGAGGGCATCCAATGTCAATATCTGCCCTCCACACACATGTGAATACATGTGCATACATGCTCACATACCAATGTGTAAATGGCCAGTTTTGTGCCAACTTACAGAAGATAGAGTCATTTGGGAAGAAGGAACCTCGACTGAGAAAATAACTCCATGGCAATGGTCTGTGGGGCATTTACTTGATTGGTGATAGATGTGGGAAGGACCACATTGTGCACTGTGCTACCCTGAACTGGTGATGCTATAAAAAAGCAGACCGAGCCGGACAGTGATAGCGCACGCCTGTAATCCCAGCACTCTAGGAGGCAGAGGCAGACGGATTTCTGAGTTCGAGGCCAGCCTGGTCTACAGAGTGAGTTCCAGGACAGCCAGGGCTACACAGAGAAACCCTGTCTCGGGGGTGGGGGGGTGAGGGGACAGACTGAGCAAGCCCTAAGGAACATGCCAGTTTTTAGTGTTCCCATGACTTCTGCTTAAGTTCCTGCTTCCTACCAGTTTCCTGCCTTGAATTGCTACCCTGACTTCTCTTTATGATGAACTACAAATGTAAGCTGAAATAAACCCTTTCATAACCAAGTGCTTTTGGTCATGGTGTTTTATCACAATAACAGAAACCCAACTAAGACAATATGTGTGCCCATACACATGCAAAAACACAAATACACATGACCAGTATACACTTGATGTGAGAAGGACCACACTGTGAACTGTGATACCCCTCAGTTCCAAGGGGTACCCCAGCATACTTAAATACATGCAAAAAAAGAAGAAAAAAATGGTTCATCTAGCTATAAAAACAGACTCTCAACTTCAGTGACAAATTTGTGTTTGTATTTATAATTAATAAAAATAGTTATAATAGAAGACAACTGTCTAGGATTTTAGAAGAGAGTGTTATGTATATCTTGGGGGAAGGAGTGAAGAGCTGGGTCAGGGATTAAGAATACATGCTGTTCTTCCAGAGGACCTGAGTTCAGTACCCAGCACACAACTCGGATGGCTAATAATCACCTGAGGATTCCACGGTAAAAAAAAAGATTCGAGTTTCAAAAGTTGTCATCTGACCCCCACATGCACACTGTAGCACACACATGCCCATACTCACTTATAGATATACAGCTATAATAATAAAATAATTTAAAAATAAATTAAATTTAGGCATTTTAACAAAAAATCCAGATATCGAAACTACTGTTTTTTTATATAAAAACAGCTTTTAAATTTTTAAATTATTTTGTATATGGGAATTTGCCTACATGTAGGTTTGTACTTTGTGTGGGCAGTTCCCTTGGTGTCCTGAAGAGGGAATTAGATCCCCTTTTGTAACCAGAGTTACAAAAGTTTGTGAGCCACCATGTGTGGGTGCTAGGAATCAAACCCCAGTCCCCTGGAAGAGCTACCAGTGGTTTGTTTGGTTGGTTTTTAAGATGTATTTATTTATTATATGTAAGTACACTGTAGCTGTCTTCAGACACACCAGAAGAGGGCATCCAATCTTATTACAGATGGTTTTGAGCTGCCATGTGGTTCCTGGGATTTGAACCCAGGACCTCGAGAAGAACAGTCAGTACTCTTAACCACTGAGCCATCTGATCAGCCCAGGTACCAGGGTTCTTAACTGCTGACACATCTCTCCAACCCCACAAAATGTATTTTACATTTTTTTTTGGAGACATAAATCTTGGCTGGCCTGAAACAAAGCAAATTAAATTTACAAATCACAGGGATCTGCCTACCTCTGCTTCCCAACTGCTGTTAATTAAAGGTATGGGCCACCATGCCTGGCCAGGAATTCAAATTTATGATAAACGTTGTCCAGTGGAAGACATAAACTACCAAGAATTGATCCCACAGAGATTGCTATAGCATTGTACGACCACCTATATGATCTCATATCATTATAATGATCATGGGTCATTTTACTACCAAGAATCCACTTCCCTTTTCCTTAATAATAATACTCCGAGTTTGTTTTAAGTAAGCCACCTATCCTTTGCTCTCAGATAATATGCTTCAGACCATGCTAAATCCACGTCTGGGAGTAGAACATGCAATTCAAGATGAGCCAACTAGTATATTTCACACTCCTGGACACAGAGTTTATTTCTGAAATAAGATGTAAAGAAACAAAGCTCTAGGATTTTTGTTTGTTGACACATAGGGGATTGTCTTGCACGTTGAGTCTATTGGTATCCAGATGAACTGATCCTGAACTACAATATTAGTAGTGATTATATTAACAGAAACCATTACATTATATATAGTACCAAATGATGACAGTGTTTAAGGATCTCAGATATTTTAATGGTAATAATTACTAATACCTCATAAAATAGATATTCTATTTTATCCTTACTATAATGATGATGAAACTGAGTCACTAAACAATTATATATAATCTTCCTAAAGTTATCCAG
This sequence comes from Apodemus sylvaticus, assembly GCF_947179515.1. Classification (NCBI taxonomy): domain Eukaryota; kingdom Metazoa; phylum Chordata; class Mammalia; order Rodentia; family Muridae; genus Apodemus; species Apodemus sylvaticus. The sequence continues at coordinate 103,407,609 of NC_067472.1, forward strand.
CTAGGAATTGAAAGAATTGGTAAGATCAAGAATTTTGTCTCAGACTGACTCTAGAGCTTATTTTATAAACCATTATGCACCTATCTGTCTGTCTTCCTTCCTTCTTTCTGTCCTTCCCCTCTATCTATCTATCTATCTATCTATCTATCTATCTATCTATCTATCCCACTCACCCATCCATCTATCCATCCACTCATCCATCCATCTCTCCTCCCTGTCTCTGCTGAAATCCCCATTCAGAGGCAAAACAGAGGAGCCAGGAGATGAATTAAATGGTATCATTAAACCCCTGGGTCAGAGAATACATGTTGAAGGCCCTCATCCATAGCTATTTTAGTTCTGTACAAGTTAACTTCCCTCTTTTGCTTACCACAAATTGAGAAGAATTTCTGTCATAATAGAAGCCAATACTAACCACAAACATTACCAAGTGACCACTCACAACATGGTAAATCACATGATCACCAAAGTCGGAGTACCATAGCAGCTCATCTCTCCACATCACAATGTTGGGGTTATTTTAAATGGGCAATCATAAAAATTATCTTTTAAACAATGATTTTACATTCATGTGCTGTTCAGACATGTTTAAAGTTTATGTCTATTATCAAAAGTTAATTGCTGCTTGGTATGATGGTTCTTGCCTTTAATGCTAGTATTCAGAAGGCAGATAGATGATCCACAAAGAAGTTCCAGGACTGCTAGGGTTACACAGTGAGATGCTTGCTCAAGAAAAAAAAAAAAAGAAAGTTAATTGCTATATAAAGGAGCAAAAGCAGACTTACAAGGAGTATGTTCAAACCAATTGAGGTCAAATGAGATCATGATTTACTGTACAAATCATAGTTCACAGTAGGTTAACTAGTAAGAAAGAGTGGAAGGAATGTGTCATCAGATGGCTCCCATAATATAGACATTCTAAACATAAGAGTCTGAACAACTGAAATGTAAATAAAGAAAATATCTAATTAAAAAAAAAAAGAATATCATCTGTCTTAGTCAGGGCTTCTATTCCTGCACAAACATCATGACCAAGAAGCAAGTTGGGGAGGAAAGGGTTTATTGAGCTTACACTTCCATGTTGCTTGCTTCCCCTGGCTTGCTCAGCCTGCTCTCTTACAGAACCCAAGAGCACCAGCCCAAAGGTGGTACCACCCACAAGGCCTCCCCCCCCCCCACTTGATCACTAATTGAGAAAATGCCCCACAACTGGATCTCATGGAGGCACTTCCCCAACTGAAACTCCTTTCTCTGTGATAACTCCAGCCTGTGTCAAGTTGACACACGAAACTAGCCAGTACAATTGACCCCTTGTCAACTTGACACACAAATACATCACTATTAAGCCTCAACCCTTACTTTCTTATTCATCCCCAAGATCTAAATTACTTTAAAAGTCCCACAGTCTTTACATATTAAAAGTTCAATCACCTTAAAATGTCCAATATCTTTAAAATTCAAAGTCTTTTAAAAATTCAAAGTCTCTCAACTGTGGGTTGGCGGCATCTCCAAAACGCCGCTATTTTCCACTGTAATTAGCCAATAGCCTCTCATAGGCTCTCTTCATGGTGACAAGCCTCTGTTCCTATGCATGATCCCTTCAAGTCCTGGGCCATCAATTGCAACTGAGGCTGCACCTTCACCAATGGCCTTCCGTGGCCTCTCACTATGCCAAGAGCCTCAGCTGCTCTTCATGACCCCTTCATGCCTTCAAAACCAGTACCATCTGGGTGACTCTTACAAGTCCAGTCACAGCACAAAATACAACTGTGGCTATCTCTGGAACACACTCTCTGTGCTCTCAGAAAACACTTCCCAGAATATTTCATCTCAGTGATGCTGGTCTCTTCTTAATCACCGCTAATTTCTTAGCTCCAGCTAACCAGCATCAATAGTCCCAGTAACACAAAGGTTTGCTTTAGTGATTCTGGTATCTTGTTACTCACAGCTGATTCTTCAGCCCCAGCTAACCAAAACCATAGAATCTTCACAATTAAAACATGGCCACTTTAAGAATCTTTAATCTTCCCTCTGAAATTTCACAAGCCAGGCCTCCATCTTCTGCACTGTTCCCTACATTGTCTTCCAAGCTCCTACAGAACTTTCCACAGCTTTTCTAGCTCAAAGTTCCAAAGTCCTTCCACAATCCTTTCCAAAACATGGTCAGGTTGTCACAGGAATACCCCACTACGCTGGGGTCTATTCCCTTTAATTGTCAGGGAACAGCAAAGGTATGGGCCACACCATAATCATTTTTGCTGGCTTCAATGAGAATTTACTCACTCAAAGAATAAGTTTACTAAGTGAAGGGTTCCAGAACTGTTCTAATTATAGCCTCTAAACAGCATCAATAAAGCTTCATTTCAAATATTCAGCTTTATAGCTGGAGAGATGCTCGGTAGTTAAGAGCAATGGCTACTCTTGGAAAGGACCAGAGTTTGGTTCTCAGCACCCATGTCTGGTGGCTCACAACTGCCCATAAACTACAACTCCAGAGAATCCAAAAGCATTCATTAAGCAGTCACATACAAATGTTCACACACACACACACACACACACACACACAGAAGAGGGAAGGAAAATTGGCAACTCAAGGTCATCCTTGACTGTGTAGCAAATTCATATCTACCATGGACTACATGAAATTCTGTCTCAAAACAAAATTTGAAAATGAACAAATAAAATTGGTTCATTTATCTAAGTACTTTTGAAATGTCAAAAACAGAGCAACCTAGGCCTATAATTCTATCCCTTGGGAGTCTGAAGCACGTGGAGTTCCAGGTTACCTCCACTAATTATTGCTATTGTTTTGGTTTTTCAAGTCAGGATAGTCAGTAGGCCTGGCTATCCTGGAACTCACTCTGTAGACCAGGCTAGCCTCGAACTCATAGAGATCCACCTGAAAGGCATATGCTACTAAAGCCCAGCTGACACCCATGTTTTATAAAGCGGCTCTATCTTTAAAACAAGAAAACAGGGCTGGAGAAATGGCTCAGAGGTTAAGAGCACTGACTGTTCTTCCAAAGGTCCTGAGTTCAAATCCCAGCAACCACATGGTGGCTCACAACCCTCTGTAATGAGATCTGATGCCCTCTTCTGGGGTGTCTGAAGACAGCTACTGTGTACTTAGATATAATAATAAATAAATCTTTAAAAAAATAAAACAAGAAAACAAAAGTTCAGATAGATATTCCTCTGATTATAGGAAGGCATAGCTATACCTATGGCTTTTTCGATCACTCTCACATGAACTACAGAGGTTGGCAATTTGGAATATGTCTCTTTATGTTTCTGCTTCCACTAAAATGTGACTACAAAGCAGAAAACCAGGCAAACATCTTGAACACAGTAAAGTTGAAAGCAAAACTGATTGCATGTCAATGCCCTCAGAAGACCTGGTGCTCAGCACACAGGCTCTGAGGTTAGGCGCTCTGAGAGTAGCTTAGACCCTCGGACGAGACACAGGAGGTGTGTGGAAAGTGCCAGGAGAGGAGTGAGGCAGGTAGGCAGGGGTACTGAATGTGCTCCAAGAATGCGCCTAGAAGACAAAATACCACAGATCCTTTGTGTGAACAGACGGTATCTAGCTAGTCACTGCTTGGTTGAATGTCTAGTTTCCAGTCAAAAATACATGTGAAGAAAAGAAAAATTAAATCCCAAGAGACACATTCAAACCCTATGGCCTGAAAAGGATAATGGACTTAGTGTTAAGAAAAATACTGAGGAAAGTAGAATGAATTAGCTATTATGACTGAAAATGAAAATATATCCTAACACATTCCTACTGTAGTCATTTACTGCAGTCTGGACTGTCTGGTAATGAAGGGATAAGAGAGTGATACACACGAGGCAGACAGACAAGTGCCAGCCTGTAAAGTACAGAAAACAACACAGCCCTGTAATTGTGCCAAGTGAGCTTGGCCTCATCCAACACAAAGAGGCCTTTCTGCTTGGCATGCAGAGTGGAAGGAAGGCACCTTTTTTTGTTGTAGAAAAGCCTGAGGCCAGCGGTGCTTCAAGGGCCTTTTGTCTACTAAGAAGACGCCTTAACACAAGCCTGGGCATAGATTCTTGGCATGTTCTAATCAGCACCATCCACATGGAGACAGGTAAGATTCACTCTAGACCGGTGGTTCTCAGACTCTGCATCAATGACATTTTGTTAGGTGGGGTTATCTTTATTGTAGAGGCTGTGCTCTGGATCACTACAGGACATTTAACAATATCTCTAGCATGTACCCAGTATATGCCATCAGCAATTCTGCTGTTACAATAAAAACATCTATCTTCAGGTACTGCTTAATATGTCCCTCAAAAGGTAAAATTGGCCCCAGCTGAGAACCACTGCTCTAAATACGGCATTGAGGCAGAGGTTCTCTGAGAGAACCATTGTACCCCAAGGATGGCTTCTGACCAATCACTCCCTATACAGCTAACTTACAGGGAAAAGAGATGGCTTCAGCATCATGCCAAACCTTAAGGCAAGGTTTTGTTTGTTTTCAGTTCTATGTATTATTCAGTTACCTAGGCGGCAGCCCTATCTAGCTAGGCAGGGCCTGCCAGCATGGTGTCATCACCTAAAGTCACTACAAATGGAACAACATGAGCCATGATGAGCTATATCCATGTTATCTGTAGTTCTGATAGCAGCTCTGAGTCCCAGCATGATCTCATGCAACAGTCTAATTGAAACACCAATTGGCTCTGATCCCCAAGATGCAAGAACCTAAAAGTTCAGTCTTGTTCTACTTTCTCATTCCAGTTTTCTGTTATCGTTAGTGTCTTTGTTTTGTTTGGGAAAGGAGCTCATATAGACAACATAGGTCCTCATACTTGCTATGAAATGATGACTGTATTCTGAGAGTGATAGGATTACAGGCATGCACCATCAGGCTCAGACTGCATTCTCAATCCAAAAGAAAAAATGGAGGGCTGGTGAGATGGCTCAGCCGGTAAGAGCACTGACTGCTCTTCCAAAGGTCCTGAGTTCAAATCCTGGCAACCACATGGTAGTTCATAACCATCTGTGATGAGATCTCATGCCCTCTTCTGGTGTGTCTGAAGACAGTTACAGTGTACTCATATAAATAAAATAAATAAATCTTTAAAAAAGAAAAAGAAAAAATGGAAAGAATCTCTGGCCAAGGAAGAAAAAAGGCCACACACAGTAAGTATAGAGTGACTGATGACCATAAGAGACTACAGAATTTGGCAAGAAGAGCTTATAAGAAAGAGATCAGGTACAGATTACAGATGACTAGCATGTCCAAACCCCAGGAGCAGGAAACAGTATACTAAAACCTCACCAAACTCATCTGTGTGGTCCCTAGAATATCAAAGTTATCATCTATAGGCAAAATGATGAATAATGCTAAACAGAATAAGACCAAACTCTAGATGTTATTAAAAAAAAACTCAAAAGGAAGATATACTTGCAGATATCAGGAGAACATTCTTTATTGAACATATAAGGTGCCACTGGTAGGTTCTTATGTTCCAGTAGATAGACTCAACCTGCATGCACGTGTGTGTGTGTGTGTGTGTGTGTGTGTGTGTGTGTATGGATAATTAAAACAAACAAGCATGAAGCATGAAGTTGGAAGAGTGTTTGAATCAGGGGAGCTTAGGAGGAGGGAGGATTACATGAGATCATGTTTCATTGTATGCATGTAAAAGATAAAAGTTTTAAAAGAAAGTGAGAATCTATAAGACATCTAACTGCCATCTCTAATCTTGTTCTTTGTTTTGGATATGTTTGGTTGCTTGATTAATTTTGGTTTTTGAAACAAGAGAGACACAGAGCTTACACTATTTTCAATCTCACTATGTAGTTAAAGCTGGCCTTGAACTTCTGATCCTCCAGTCTCCATTTCCCATGCTCTAGGATTACAGGCATGTGTGTCTAGGCTTGGCCCTGCTGGATTTGTATTATAAAATATATAATATAAATTTGAAGCTAAAGACTTTAATTTTCATCTTATATACCATGGACTAATTGGGATAATTGACATAACTGATATGAGCCTCAGTTTCCCTTTTTGTAAAATATTCATTCTGTCACTCAATAAACATTTATTTTGTACTCTACTCTTCCAAGCTATGCCCTGGAAACAGAACAGGGCTAAGAAGGAGCTCCCTATTTCAAGTACTACAGCTTACAATATGGCAATATCTATCAGTAGTAACTGCCTGCACACATTCATTTTAAAAAGGAGTTCACTGGCTGGAGAGCTAGCTGCACAGTTAAGAGAGCTCATTGCTCTTACAGAGGACCCTGATTCAGTTCACACCCATATCATAGGTCTCACAACTGGAATTCCAGTTCCACACATGTAGAGTACATAACTCACACAGGCGCACACACATATACTAAGTAAAAAAAAAAAAATACTCCTTTTTAAAAATAGAGTGGGGTTGGAGAGATAGCTCAGAGTTTAAGAGCACTGAGTTCTCCTCCAGAGAACCTGGATTTAATTCCCAGCACTCACATGGTGGTTCACAACTGTCTGCAACTCCAGTTCCAGGGGACCTGACACCCTCACACAGATAGGTGCAGGGAAAACACCAATGCATATGAAATAAAAATATATTAAAAAGTAGCATGGTCAGAATTTGGGTAAACAGAGATTCAGACCCACCAAAGAAAGAAATAAGAGCAATGACCAGTGTGGGTCATGCACAGAGAACACAGATTCCAGTCTGACTGATGTCCAAGGTCATGAACAAGGAAAATAAGAAGCTGTGAAGCTAAATGATAAGTTCTTGAAAATAAGTCATCTCCAACTCAGGAATATCTCATGGAGGTAATTATTAAACACACACACACACACACACACACACACACTTACTAGAACCTACTCCAGGACCTAGAAATACAGGAGAATACAAAAGTCACAGATCCTCTGGTGAAATCCTCTGAGGGGAAAGGCAAAAAAGGCAGTCTAAACTGAGTCCATGAGATGGCTCAGTAGTACCTGAAAATCACTTGCTATCAAGCCTGACAAACTGAGTTTCCTGAGTTCCTGGGTCTTACAAAGTGAAAGGGAAAAAAAAAACGAATCCTGAAAATCATCCTCTGATCTTCCGCTAGCATTATAGTCCCAAGCTTTTAATCCTGGCAGAGGTAGATGGATCTCTGTGAGTTCAAGGTTAGCCTGGTCTACCTAGCAAGCCCCAAGCTGGCCAGGGCTACATAGCAATACCATATCTTAAAAACAAATAAATAATATAATATAATATATGAAAATGAAAAATCCACAATAAAAACATCAAGTGGTAATAAAATACAGTTAAGAAAAATTAAGCAGTAAGAGAATAAATATAAACAGAAAAGTCTCGTTAAGGAAGGAAAGGCTTCTCTGGTGACATGACATTTGAGTAGAAACTGAAGTGAAGCTGTGAGTCATGTGGATACTTGGGGTAAGGGCACATCAGCGGAAGGAACAATAAGTATCTATCCCTCCTAGCACTTCAGCTATAGCTCTCCTCCAGGGATGCACCACGGCAGATCCTGGGCCTCGGCCAATCTTTTCTCTAGCCAGAAAAAGAATAAGCAATAAGAAACGAGCTCCTGAGTCAGTATCTCTTTCCCATAATGGACCTGTGGCACCTGTAGATGAAGCCCTCATCTACTGTGGTTTTAAACCCTCATCCCAAGAGAACAACATCTATTAGGGGAGTTGCCAACCTCCTATTGAGTCTCCTCACACAGCTATTAGTGCACTCGCTGGTCACCTAGTCAACCTCAGTTAGTCATTTGGTCTGACAGTCAAATATGGCCTGACAGCTACAAATGTGGGCTTTGTAATCATATGCTTTGAACCAAACATCACTTATCAAATGTAAGATTTTTGTTACTTAGAAAATGGTGATAAGTAGAGCTTTTAGATGGTGTGTTAAAGACATAAGGAACCTATAGTGAGTGCTAAAGAGGCCAAAAATGGTGGTATAAACCTGGGATCCCAGCACTTGGGAGGTGGAGCCAGGAGGATCACGTATTCAAGGCCGGCCTCAGCTACATCTGCTATTCTCACCATTTGTTTATCCACTCATTCACCAAGCTTTTATTAGTATTCTCTGTAGAAGCTGCTAGAGTGCATTACGAGCACAGGGATGAATCTTCATGAACTCCATCCTTAAACGTTCTCTCTAAAAGAACTTGTAAAAGTAAATGAACGAATATGACAGTGTGGTAAGTGCTCTCTTTGAGAGATTAGATGATAAAGGAGGCTCAGAAAGAGACAGAGAACTAGTTGATAGAAAAGGTATCACAAAGCTTACTTGTAGGCTAATCTAAAAAATTAATGGAAGGGGCAGTAGAGATGGTTCAGTGGTTAAGAACACTGGCTGCTCTTCCGAAAGAATTAGGTTAATTCCAAGCACTCACATGGTAGCTTACAGCCATCTGTAACTCCAGTTCCTTCTCTGGAGACTTGACACTCTCTTTTGGCCTCTGTGGGCTCCATGCATGCACACGGTACACAGCCATACATGCTAGCAAAGCACCCATATACACAAAATAAAAAGATTTAAATTTAATTGAACAACTGAGTTTTCTAGTCTATTATATGAACAAACCAGCTATACAATCCTCCCAAAGTGGCACCTCCTAAAAATGGGATGTAACCTGGAACTGGGTTGTCTAAGAGGTTCCTTTCCTACTGCCACTACCTGGGAATCTTAGTTCCTAGTATGATGTCAATATCAAACCCCAAAACATTATTGTAAAAATATCTGGGTCTTGGGCCTAGGCCTCCTATCACAGGCCTACTCCACTAGGTTACTAGGCAAACCTCTGACCCATTAAACACCATAACAACATACATTAAAGGCCACATACCGAGCTACAACAAAGCACAGAGAAAATCAGGTTAGAGAAACATTGGCAGGGCGGCTGGGATGTGAAACTGTAAGATGGGACAATGGTAAAGACAAGGACAAACTTTTGACCTCTTTCCTAACCTAGGCTGATTTTAGTACTAAGTGTTAGAAAGTGGGATCATATAAGATGCTGACTTCAAGAACTGATAGGGAAACAAGCAGGGTGACAGACCATAATTAATGTGTTAAGTGTTGTGATGAGATAAACATAAGAAGCCATGGGGACACAACACACATTAATCTAGACTGTGGGTTTCAGGAAAGATTCCAAAAGGAGACATCTAAAGAGAATGTTTGTGTGTTTGAAGCCAGATCTGAGACAGCCAAGAGCAGCCTCCAAGTCTCTATGTAGCCAAGGATGATTATGAACTCCTAATTCTCCTGCCTCTGTTTCCTGAGTGTTTAGACTTATGGGAATATGTCATTACATGTGGTTCACATGGTCCATGTATGCTAGGGTAGCATACATACACTTGAGAGCACTTCCCTCTTTGATAGAGGGGAACTCTACGTAGTCTTGGCTGTCTTCCTGAAGCTCACTATGCAGACAAACTAGCTGGATCTCCTGCCTTCTGGGTGTTAGGACTTTTATTTATCAAGATGGAGTTTCTCTATGTAGACCCAGCTATCCTGGAACTTACTCTGTAGACAGCCTTGAAGTCAGAGAATGTCTGCCTCTACCTCCTAAGTGCTGGGAATAAAGGCATGCATTACCACATCCAACAGTCCTTTTTTAAAAAGAAGAAGGAGAAGGAAGAAGGAAGAAGGAAGAAGGAGAAGAGAATGAAGGAAGAAGAAAGAAAGAAAGAAAGAAAGAAAGAAAGAAAGAAAGAAAGAAAGAAAGAAAGAAAGAAAGAAAGAAAGAAAGAACAAATGAAAGAAAAGAAAAGAAAGGATCTCATCATGTAGACTAGGCTAGCTTCCAATTCGAGTCAATTTTCCTGCCTCAGTCTTCCAAATGCTGGCATTTCAGGTATGAAACATACATGCCTAGTAATGCATTTTAAATTTAAAAAACACAGACAAGGCCTGGGGATATAGCTCAATGGGAAAGCACCTTCTGGGTTCAACCTGCAGTACTTTGAAAATAAAATAATCAATAATGAAAAGAAAAAAAAGATACACTAAACTATAACAGGGTGGGGGACCTATACCTAGAAGTAGTAGGAGAACCTGTAGATGTGGCTTAGCAGAGGGAAGTTTGGTCACTTGTGACATATGGATATTAGGAGCCCAGATCACTTTGTCATACACTCCCTTCTTTGCTTTCCAGTCACCACAAAGTAAACAGTTTCCCCTGCCAAGTGATCCCTGCAAGAGAATACCTTACCACTGACCAAAGGCAACAAGGCTTCTGAAATTGAGAGCCAAGCAAAATCTTCCAAATAAAATGTATTTCTTTCAGTCTTTGCCCCCATCCAGGACCGCGCCATCTGGGGTTCCATCCTGTTTGCAAACACCAAACCCTGACACTGTTGCTGTTGCCAAGAGGCACTTGCTAACAGGACCCCTGTGTGGCTGTTCCTTGGGATGTTCTGCCAGCAACTGACCAATGCAGATGTGGATGCTTGGAGTCAACCATCACACTGAGCTTGGGGATCCCAGTCACAGGGAGCTGGCTGAAGGACTGGAGGAGCAGAGGGAGATTGCAACCCCATAGGAAGAACAATGTTGGCTGGCCAGAACACCCAGTGCTCCCAGGGCCTAGACCACCATGTACAGGGATAGATCTGAAGGGAATTGCAGCCCTGTAGGAAGAACAATATCAATTAACTGGACCACCCAGAGCTCCCAGAGACTAAACTACCAACTACATGGAGGGATCCATGCTCCAGATACATATGTAGCAGAGGACAACCTTGCCTGACATCAGTAGTGGAGGAGGCCCTTGATCCTATGGAGTTTGGTAGCACCAGGCGCCACAGGCTTGTAACCCACAGAGAAGCAGGAGAATCAAGAGTTCAAAGCTAGCCTTGGCTACTTGAGATGCTGCCCCACAAGAGGGAAAGAGGGAGGAAATAAACAAAATTTCTTTTTCTTTCAAAAATGTAGCAACAGCTAATAGAAAGGGGAGAGGGAGGAGGAGAAGAAGAAGGTGGGGGTTGGTAGTAAAGTGCAAATGGCCTGGGAAGGCCCAACTTTATAACCAAGTCAGTCAGAAGTGTGAGAAAGCAGTGAGGAGCCATGACCTTACTCTGTGACATCTTAAGTAACTACAAATAGTAATAGAGTTATATTCCATTGTTCCACTTAATCTCCTTGCCTCGTTTTCCACATCTGAAAATAGAGAGAACTCAAAGCCACAGTACTATACATATAAGGCCATGAGAAATGAGATGACCATAAGGAAAACACTTAAAACAGCGCTTAGCATGTGTGAAGTACTACACATGCCTCAGAGTTGTTTTTGAGTTGCTGTTGGTTTTATTATTAAAACCCAGAGCTGGTTAATGAAAAGGTTAGCAGACTTTTCTGCTAAGATCTAAATAACACAGGAAAAGTGGGGTAGAGAAAGGAGAGAGAGAGAGACAGACAGAAAGGGAGACAGAGACAGACATACAGAGACAGAGACACAGATACAGGAAGAGAAACAGAGAGAAAAAACAAGGAAAAAAACACTGGTTTCCAATATTAGTCAGAGAATGTTAACAATAACACTAGTCACACAAAAAGGCATGACATTAGCCTGATAATGTTCTGAACATGAATGACTAAAACTGATATCTACACCAGTTAGCTATGTTCAGGCCAGCCAGTTTGAATTAATGCCAAAATACTACATGCCTTTCATAGCTCTGGAAACTCACTCTACAGAGAATAGGAGACTTTCTCTAAATAATGAGACAAATTATTGGGCACAAGAAGGTTCTTACTTTTAATCTATCACCTGCTGGCAAACCAGTCCTGAAAAGGTACACGTATATGACTTCTCAGCAGAGAGGCACACTGCTATATGTTTTCCTGCTAAGGGCAAATGAGCAGCCCCTTCTAAAAAAACATACTCCATTGTCTTCCATGTTCCTGTAATTTGAATTACACTGGAAGAGTTCCAAATAGTTGCTAAATCCAGAAATAAAGTCCTGACCAGAAAGTGGTCTGAGCTGTTCTCGAGTATTAAGATTCAGTTCTCCATCCCTGTCTACCTTTGGTCGCTTTCCTTTCGTGGTCATGTTTGTTTGAGCTTGTAGAAAGGCCATGAATATGCTCCTCACCTCTTGCATTCTAAGTTCATACTTATAGAATCTACTCATAAAAACTAGGCACTTATCATCATGCTATTAGAGAAGAAAAAAAAATTAAACAGATTGCTGGAAGATTTTCCCTGGCAATGCTAATGTAATGCCAAAGCTCATGTCATTGCTTCATCTCTCTTCAGTAGACAGCCTGCATTGATGTAAAGACACATTCAACTGCAGGAGTGTGTGTGTGTGTATATGTGTGTGTGTGCCACACATATACCACACACACACACACACACACACACACACACACACACACGTCTAAACTTCTGAAGAGTTCCAAAAAGCTCTCTCCTACCTGATTCTTTTCTTTACAGGCTTGCTCTAAGCTGATAAAACAGGTAAGTGGCCGCAACTTCTCCATTTCCTGCTGCAAAACTACTGAAGCTAATGTTCTCTAACTACATATGCATGCTCCTGCTCAGATTTAAATTCTAGAGTTGCGCCGGGCAGTGGTGGCGCACGCCTATAATCCCAGCACTCTGGGAGGCAGAGGCAGGCGGATTTCTGAGTTCGAGGCCAGCATGGTCTACAGAGTGAGTTCCAGGACAGTCAGGGCTATACAGAGAAATCCTGTCTCGAAAAAACCAAATGAAAACAAAAAACAAAAAACAAAATTTCTAGAGTCACAGGTAAGAATCTCAATAAAAATAGAAACTGTCTCATTCTATTAAAAGTAGTGTTGTCTACCATCAGATGACAAGGATCTACAAGGATCAGAAGATCAACATCTAGTCCTGGCACTCCTAAATGCATGACAAATTAACACACAATTTTATAAGCCAAGTCCTAAATGTCCTCATCTAAAAACAAGGAAAATTAGAAACAGTGGCAGGTGCCTATAATCCCAGCTGCCTATAAGGCTAAGCTCCAAGAGTCTAAGGCCAGTATGGGCAAAATAAAGAGACACTCTCAAAATTCTGAAGTTCTGGATAACTCATGATTAATCTTTCTTAACACCTTATACTGGTCAGGTTTTGGGGGGTTTTTGTTTGTTTGTTTGTTTGTTTGGGTTTTTTGTTTTTTGTTTTGTTTGCTGTTGTTGTCATCAACTTGACACAGCTAGGATTGTCTTAGGAGAGGGAATCTCAATTGAGAAAAATGTCTCCATAACATCAGTCTGTAGGTAAGCTTCTGGGGCATTTCTAAATTAATGATTGATGTGGGAGGGCACAGGCCTCTGGAGTGATGTGCCCCAAGGCAGGAGGTCCTGACTGGTCTAAGAAAGCAAACTCAACAAGCCATGAAGTGCAAGCCAGTAAGCATCACTCCTTTATGGTCCCTGCTTCAGGCCCTGCCTTGGTTCTCCTGAGATGGACTATAGGCTAGAAGCCAAGTTAACCCTTTCCTCCCCAGGTTGATTTTGGTCACAGTAAGAGAAAGTAAACTAGGATACATCTCTTCTATAAGACCTTGGAAAATGCTGTTTCCAGTGTCTGTCTGTCTGTTTGTCTACCTATCTATCTGTCTTAAGAGACTGGGTTTCCCAGACCCCACGCTGCCCTTGAACTTAGTGAGGTTGATCTTAAACTTCTGGTCTTCTTGCTTCTGCTTCCCAGAAGCTGTGATTACAAGTATGTACTCCAAAAGCTAGGTTTCCCAATGTGGGAAACAAATGCAGCGCTTTGTTCAACTGAACCACAAGCTTCCAACCCTACTGAGATCCATGGGAGTTCCAGTCACAGAGATAAAAGAGGAAGCTAAAGATCTGTCACTTTCCTGTCAAGTGTCATAAAACCAAACATGGTCTTTTACTCAGAATTCTGAATAGAATGCCCCAGGGGAAGGAAACAAGGTAGTCAGGGTTTAGGAACTTTATTACTAGAAGAGTCTAAAATTTTCACTGGTAAATTCAGCATGAGTCAGTAATGTGACCACTAAGGAAACTAGCATTGAATCAGGAAGTGTTAGTATATATGCCCAGGGCCCAGGGCCTAGAAGTTGGCAATGCAGATCAGCTCTGTGTAAATCAAACCACATTTAGGATTCTGTGCCCAGCTCAAGGATATAAGAAATATATTATAAAAATGTTTACAAAAGGGACATCCGAATCAGAAAGAGGCTGAAAATGTTTTATCCAAAGATGAAGGACTATTTAACTTGGCATGGAGAAGTGGTGGAGACAAAAGATTCAGGGCCTGACCCATTTTACTGCCACTCAACCTTTGAATCATCTGGGACGCAGATGAGGTGGACTGGGCTGAGAGTACAGAACAGGCTGCCTCAAGAGAACAGCAAGCTACTTATCTCTGGGGATGACGTAACAAGCTGGTAGATTTCTATGGAGGATAGTGTGAGGACAGAAGTTGATAGGCTAGAATTCAAGACATCCTAATGAAGGACAACTTCAAATCCCTTTGCCAGCATAATGACTGTAACTGGGTCTTATTCCATGACTATTTAGAATGATTTCAGTAACTCACTTCTTCTTAAGCATTTTTTGGTTGTTCATGTCCTTTTAAGGCCAGTATCTATTCATCCTCACTCTTCTCTAAACCTCTGACAACTACAATCTACAACCCAGCTGCCTGTTACCTTCTGATGACTTCCATGCCTTCCACAAGTCTTCCACGCTGATAAGCTTATCCTCACCATGGAAGGTGCTGTGTTTCACTGTTGGATCATGGTAATTGAGGTCTTCCCTTAGGAACTGTAAGGGAAAAGCACACAAATCACAGGAGATACTTGTGAACAAGCCCACCAAGATCTCCACAAGTCACTTGTCTCCAGCTATACATAACACATTTCCAATGTACTACTTATAAACTCCACTTATGTATCTTCTTATGTGAATGCCTCAGTTGCCAGTGGAAACAATTTCTCACTTTGTTATAAGTTTCATATGAAAGAGGCAGATATGTTAGAATTCTATCCTCACACTGTTTTTATCATCATCATCTTCATCATCATCATCATCATCATAACAACAGAGTGACAGTGGACTCAACAAGCCACATGGGAAACAAAGAAGCTAATTTTTAAAAGAAATATGCATTATGTATGTGCATATCTGTGCACACATGTACATTTGCAAAAGTCACAGGTCAACATTTACCACCTTACCTTTTGAGGCAGGGTCTCACTGAACCTGGAAACTCTCAATTTGGTTAGACTGACTTTCCAGCAAGTTCCAGAAATTCACCCATCCATCCACACCA
Source organism: Apodemus sylvaticus (assembly GCF_947179515.1). Lineage (NCBI taxonomy): Eukaryota > Metazoa > Chordata > Mammalia > Rodentia > Muridae > Apodemus > Apodemus sylvaticus. The sequence continues at coordinate 103,422,886 of NC_067472.1, forward strand.
GCCCTGAAGTTACAGACATGTGCTGCAGTGCATGACTTTTTATATGGATGCTGGGTATCAAAACTCATGTCTTCACAATTGTGTGGTGGTCACTTTACCAACTGAGCTATTTTCCCAGCAGCTCCAATTCTTTAGTTTGTCTGGTTTTTTGTTTGTTTGTTTATTATGGACAAAGTCTCATATAGCCCAGGCTAACCTGGAACTTTTTTTGTACCTGAGGATGACTCTGAACTCTTTTTGGGGGGGAAGGGTAAAAACACAGGAGAGGAAAGAGTCAAAGAAGGGAAAAAGAAAAAAACAATGCTGAGAGAGAGAGAGAGAGAGAGAGAGAGAGAGAGAGAGAGAGCTTGGCTAGGCATGGTGGTTCATACCTTTAATACCAGCACTAAAGAGGCAGAGGGACACAGATCTCAGATGTGAATTTGAGGCCAGCCTGGTCTACAGAACAAGTTCCAGGACAGCGAGGGCTACAAAGAGAAACCCTGTCTTGAAAGCCACCCCCACAGAAATCAGGAAAGGGAAGGGAAGGGGGAAGGGGGAAGGGGGAAGGGGGAAGGGGGAAGGGGGAAAGGGGAAGGGGGAAGGGGGAAGGAAGGGGGAAGGGGGAAGGAAGGGGGAAGGGAGAAGGAAGGGGGAAGGGGGAAGGAAGGGGGAAGGGGGAAGGAAGGGGGAAGGGGGAAGGGGGAAGGAAGGGGGAAGGGGGAAGGGGGAAGGGGGAAGGGGAAAGGGGGAAGGGGGAAGGGGGAAGGGGGAAGGGGAAAGGGGGAAGGGGGAAGGGGGAAGGGGAAAGGGGGAAGGGGGAAGGGGGAAGAAGGAAGGGGGAAGGGGAAAGGGAAAGGGAAAGGGAAAGGGAAAGGGAAAGGGAAGGAAGGAGAGGGAGGGAGGGAGAAAGAGAGAAAGAAGGGGAGAAGAGAGAAGCAAAAGAAAGGGGAAAGAAAAGGAGAATGGGAACTAATGAAGTTTTATGTAATCGGTTCTATTTCAAATATAATTTAAATTTATACTTCTCTGTGTGTATTTGTGTACGTGAGAGAACAGAGGCATCAGACCCCCCTCGAATTGAGCTAACAACTCAGGAGACCTCTAGAAGAGCAATGCATTCCTTTAACTACCATCTCTCCAGCCCTGAAATGTGGAGGGAATGAATGTTCTACTTAAAACTGAGGAAAACATCAATTGCCAATATCAAAGTGGAAAGGAAACCTGCAGGCCCAAGAGTTGGTGCTTAAGGAGCTAATGAAGGACTCAAGGTTGTCCTCTTTGCGCCACACCTGGATCCACAAGCAGGTGCAACAAGATGGCCGGGCCAAACAGCGGCTGCCCCTCCCCAAGAGCATGTGCTGTCCACCTGCTGCTGCTCCAGCACTCACATTCTATGCAGTATTTATACAGCTCACGTTGCTCAAGCATGAGACCCTCGGCCCCACAGAGACACAGAGTATAATAGTTCCTGGTATTCACAAAAGGATTTCTAAACTTTAAAGCATAACTCAAAAGTAGGTAAGTACAGAAACACCTTGACCAAAGATGACCTTTATGCTCCACAGCTCCAGTGTGTATTCCTACTAGAGTTGCTATGTATCTAACTTCCCTTCAAAACCATATGTTCCATGGCAGAAGATCCAGTTATCCAGTTATAAACAAAACATACAAGAACTTTTTCTTTAGCCAGGAGTAGTAATGCACACCAGTATCCCAGTACTTGGGAAGTAGAAGCAGGAAAAACAGCTATTCAAGGTTAGCCTTGACAACAATAATTCAGAGGCCATCCTGAGCTACATGAGAGCCTGCCTTTTTAAAAAAAAAAATAATAATAATAATAATTTTTCTTACCTTTTCTTTCTTCTTTTTGTTTTGTTTCAAAACAGGAGTCTCATTATATACCCCTGGCTAGCCTAGAACTAGAACTCAATATGTAGACTAGAATGATCTCAGACTTACAGCAGTCCTCCTGCCTCTGCCTCTTGCATGCTAGAATTATAAGCATACAGTAAAATACTGAGACAAGAATGTTCTATTAGCTGGAGGAATGGCTCAGCAGTTAAGAGCACTGGCTGCTCTTTCAGAGGACCCAGATTCTATCCCCAGGACCTAGATGACAGCTCAGTCTGTAACTCCAGGTGCAGGAGATCTGATGCACTCACATATATGCAGGCAAAACAAATAAAATTAAATTAAATAGAATTTAAAAAGAATGTTATCTTAAAATATAACTGCAATTTCTACTATATTTTAGATAAGCATTAATCTTATTTTACTCTAAATATTGTCCTATAGCTAGCAAATAGCTTACGTCTTAACAAGACCAACATTTAAAAGCAATAAAAAGCAACAACAAAAATCAGATTGATTTTTTTGGCTCTCAAAACAAGGATTTGCTGTTTCAAGCTCAGAACAAGGAGCTCCTCTCTCAAGAAGGTCCAAGAAGGTGCCCTAAAAGTTTTGTCTTACCATGGGGAATGCAGCATTGGCTAGAACGGCGGCTCAGTAGCTTGTCTAAGTGCCAAAGCACCAGCTGTCACTAGGTATATTTAGCTCTGAGTTCAGAAAAGTGATCTTCCAGGAGGTAGCAAAAGACAACCCCAAGCTGTAGTGAAGTCCTGTGGGTGGTAGCAGAGAAGGAGGAAAATACAGCTCTAGATTCCCTCAGCACCATCCCAGCTCACCTCCTCGGAGGACAGAACTCAGTGACTTGAAGCCAGATTGGTACACCTTCAGGTGCAGGGACCTGAGCACCTCTCCAGGGCTGCCCCTTAGGACCACTGCCTCCTTCCTCCACTATCCAACTTTGATTCTCATTATGTCTTCTATGCCTTCCAACGAACAGCACCTCTAAAGTCCCCTCCTTGCAAATATTAAAAACCCATGTTTCTCATCTCTTCTTTGTATCTTAAAACATCTAGCATTGATCAGCTTTTTTGTTTATGTTATTTGTATTTTGAGACTAGCCTTGAACTCCTGATCTTCTTGCTTCCGCCTCCCAAGTGTTGAGATTATAGGCATGCACCACCATGCTTAGTTTGTTTGTTTCTCGATGCAGGGATTTGCTATGTAGTGAAGGTTAGCCATAAACACGTGGCCCAACTGCTTCAGTATCCTCAGTACTGGAATTACAAAAGTGTGCCACCGCATGTAAGAACTGTCATCTTAGCTGCCATAGCTCCAGGTGCTGTTTATACCAAGTACTAGGACACGTTTCAGAGGTGAAATAACTGTCCTGAGTGGCACTCACCAGCTGCTGCTAAAAGGTTAGGAGAAGAGAGTCATTTCTCATCTTCATGCAGTTAGGTCTTCTGCCAGTATAAACACTAGAATGAAGTGGGGTACAGTGGATTCTAGTATAACGTCTGAGATATCAAGATCAAGAGTTCAAGGTCATCCTGGACTACTTAAGCCCCTGTCTCAAAACCAAACCAAACCACTAAAATGACCTTTATGAAACATGAAGCTAACTTGACCAACTCCTCTAAAATTCCATGGCTCCTCATAACCTACATATTTTCCAGTGACATTCCTTCATGCTCTCCCTCCCAACCAGACCAGGGGTCAGGATGCTATAAAAAGCCAAATCCAGTGTACAGTCTTTGTATTTACATATTTTTTTCATTTGGGGTTTGTTCTAGTATATATCCTAGGCTGACATCAACTCTATTTTATAGTCAAAAACAGTCTTGAATTTTTGATCCTCCTGATTCCACGTCCAGAGTGCTGGGATTACCAGCATTTCCTACCACCGTGCCCAGTTCTTGTGGTGCTGGGATAAAACCCGGGGCTTTGTGCATGCTAAACAAGAATGTCACTACTGGCTGAGCCGCATGCCCACCCCCAGGGTAAAACATTATCAGAATACAGCCCCACTAATTCAGGGACACATTATCTATAGGTTAGTTTATACTGTAAGAGCAGAACTGAAACCAGATGTAGCATCACTTTAATTGAACTCAGGAGGCAGAGGCAGGTAGAGTTCTATGAGTTCAAGGCCAGACTTGTCTGCATAGCAAATTTCAGAACAGCCAGGACTACCTAGTGACACACTATCTCAACAAAACAAAACAAACAAAACAAAACAAACAAAACAAAACAAAAAGTCTAAGTAGTTGCTACAAAAAAAACTTAAAAAAACAATCTCTAGCTATTTCCAAAAAAAGTAACAACTCTCTAGAAATATCAAACCATTTCTAGTTCTTAAGCAAAGCATGCACTTTTATAGCTTCAAGCCTTTCCACATGGTCCATATGAAATGTTTCATGCCTATTAAAACTTTATGCCTGTTAAAGCCACTGCCTCTTTGTAGTTTTCCATGCTTCCAGGTAAGTTAACTGAATGCCCTTATTTATTTGTTCCCTTAGTTCTCAAGGTGCATATTTATGACAGTACTCCTTCTACACTATAATTACCATTTAATTAGCCCCTTCCAATCTTCCCTAAGCAACTCAAAAGTAGAGACTATATATCTCTATTCACTTACAGTTTAAATTCCCTAGAATACCTAACTGAATAATGAATTTAGCTTCCTAAACTCATCTCCAAGTATAGACCCTAGCATACAGCAGAGTATCCAGTTATTAAATAGCAGAAAGGTTGTCTCTTATTTGAGTTTACCCTACAACACACAGAATGCTGGACACATATCTTAGCTGTTAAGAGGATTAAACTGGTGAGAATTCAAGCTAGACCTTGCTTCTAAAGTGTGTTGCTTCAGTTTGAATTGTGGGTTTATCACTTACTTACAATGCACCATGCACATCATCTATAAATAGAGGTAACAATAATGCCCTCATACATATAGCACTTAGGTATAAATGAGTCAATTTATGGTAACAGCTTAGAATAGTACCTGAAACAAAGTGTGTGTTTGGAGGGGGGGGGGCTCTTTTAAGGATAATATAGCTAAGTCTGTATAATCCTGGGAAACAGTATTATAGTGATGCAGATCCCTCAGATCTCAGAGAGTCCTAGAAAGGATGAAGAAGAAAGATACATTCCTCAGTGTCTGCTAACAAAAGCTAATATGCTAGAAGATCCGAAATGAAGAAAATTAAGGCAACAGTCTCCTAACTTCAAAGGTTCTTTCTGTTCTGCACTAGGATTCTTTGCAATCCTTAACTTCACCTTAAATTGAAACTAGTCTTTTCTAAAACCTTCTATGGTATGAGCCCTACCTGATTTTATTGGAGCATCAACTGCTTCTTTGTCCTATTCCTGATGGCAATAAATTCCTAGTCTCTAAAAGTACCAGCCTTTCACTAGTCCAATGAGTTGTACATGCTACTCTCTCATCTAAAACACTCCCCTTCTCCTGACCATACATAGGCACCTGTTTAGATCCAGGTTATTTATCAGTGGTCCTGAACATGGATAAAGCTAAGTTAGGTGGTGGTCATCTCCGTCTCCTCCTCCTCCCCATCCCCCTGCTCCTCTTCTTCTTCCCCCTGCTTTCCTCTTCCTCCTCCTTTTCTTCTGTGACTTACACTGTTCACTTAAAATAGTACAAAATCCTCAACTGTTTCCCAGATCTCTGCCACAAGGAAACTTCTTCCAAAGCAACAACAGCATCTTTCCTTTTTCCCTTTATTTGTAACACCAGCATAAGTAAAAGTAGAGATTACATATGTGGCTGATGAAAGGCAATCTTATCATGGACTTATCCTTGATGCTGTACTATAATATTAGGTACATGACACAGGTCAAATCCTAAAGGCAACAATGTCTAAGGTTGAAGCTTTACAGGCATCAGAACAGAACAGCAAAGACTGGGTTACTCTAACAGCTCCAGTCTTGCAAACTGCTAGGACCAAAGTATCCAAAACAGTCAAGGACTACCAGTTGGTGACCTTTGTTTTATGATAGAAGGACAGAAATAGATCACTAATTAGAAAGAATTTCCTCAGAGAGAAAAGCACATCTTCTTAATTGGGGTCAGTGCTGCTATGTCTACACAGAATGAATACACAGCACCGGACAGAATGCATCAGGGAGGATATTCGCAGTCTATGCCCATTCCACCACGAACACACCCAATCTCCAAGCTAAAATGAATTAGTCTGTCTAATGCCTGGATGGAAGAAAGGATAGCTATAAAAACTGCTGGGATAGAAATAGCTTCACACCATGAGAAGCTATATGGACAAAGTCTCCAGTAAAACTGAGGACAAGGTTCTCCAGGAACCCACAAGCCACTCAAGCCAGGAAAGCAGTTAGGCTAATTGGAGATTCTCACCTCGATCAGAGGAACAAGTTCATAGCACTAAGCACCCATATTTAAAAAAAGGGGGGGGGGAGATCTCATACTAGTAACTTAATAGCACACCTGAAAGCTCTATAACAAAAAAAGTCACCTCCAAAAGTAGACATCAAAAAAATTAATCAAACTTAGAACTGAAATCAATAAAGTAGAAACAAACAAAAAATACAAAGAATCAGTGAAATAAAAAATTGGTTCTTTGAGAAAATCAGTAAGGTTGACAAATCTTTATCCAAATTAACTAAAAGACATTGAAGAATATTAAAATTGACTAAACTCAGAAAGGGCGATTTAAACAACAAATATTGAAGAAACTCAGAGAATCATAAAGATATACTTTGAAAACCTGTACTTCATCAAATTGGAAAATCTAAAAGAAATGGATCATTTCCTTGATACATACCTCTTCCAAAGTTAAATCAAGACTAGATAAACAATTAAAACAGATGTATAACCCCTATGAAATAGAAGCAGTCACTAAAAGTTTCTCAAACAAACAAACAAAATGATATTATAGATGATTTTACTATAGAATTCTACCATACATTCAAAGAAGAGCTAATACCAATACTCCTCAAATTACTCCACAAAAGAGAAAACAGAAGGGGCATTGCCTAAACCATTTTATGAGGCCATAGTTACCCTGATCTAAACCATTTAAACACCCAACAAAGAAAGAAAATTACAGGCCAATTTCCCTTATGAACATAGGTGCAAAAATTCTCAATGAAGCCAGGTGGTGGTGGTGGTGGTGCGCACAACTGTAATACCAGCACTCTGGGAGGCAGAGGCAGGCACATTTCTGAGCTCGAGACCAGCCTGGTCTAAAGAATAAGTTCTAGGACAGCCAGGGCTATACAGAGAAACCCTGTCTCGAAAACAAACAAACAAAACAAAACAAACAAAAAAACAAAAAATTCTCAATAAAAAACGTGCTCAAAATTCCAACTCAATTCTTCATAGAGTTAAGAAAGAGCAATTTGCAAATTCATTTGGAATAACAAAAAACGTAGGATAGCAAAAACTATTCTCAACAATTAACTTCTGACCTCAAGCTGAATTACAAAGCAATAGTGATAAAAACTGTACAGAGGCAGGTAGATCAATGCAATAAAAATGAAGACCCAGAAATGAAGCCACACACCTATGGTCACTTGATCTTTGACAAAGGAGCTAAAACCATCCAGTGGGGGAAAAAGAGCATTTTCAACAAATGGTGCAGGTTCAACTAGAGGTCAGCATGTAGAAGAATGCACATCGATCCATTCTTATCTCCTTGTACAAAGCTCAAGTGGATCAACAACCTCCACATAAAACCAGATACACTGAAACTAATAGAAGAGAAAATGGGGAAGAGCCTCAAGCACATGGGCACAGGGGGAAATTTCCTGAACAGAACACCAATGGCTTATGCTCTAAGATCAACAATAGACAAATGGGACCTCATAAAATTGCAAAGTTTCTATAAGACAAAGGACACTGTCAATAGGACAAAATGGCACCCAACAGATTGGGGAAAGATCTTTACCAATTTAACATACAATAGAGGGCTAATATGCAATATATACAAAGAACTCAAGAAGTTAGACTCCAGAGAACCAAATAACCATATTTAAAAATGGGGTAAGAGCTGAACAAAGAATTCTCAACTGAGGAAATATCAAATGTCCGAGAAGCACCTAAAGAAATGTTCAACATCCTTAGTCATCAGGAAAACGCAAATCAAAACAGTCCTGAAATTCCACCTCACACCAGTTAGAACGGTAAGATCAAAAACTCAGTTGACAGTAGATGCTGACAAGGATGTGGAGAAAAAGAAACATTCCTCCATTGTTGGTGGGATTGCAAGCTGGTACAACACTCTGGAAATCAGTCTGGTGGTTCCTCAAAAAATAGGACGTAGCACTATCTGAGGACCCAGCTATACCACTCCTGATAATATACCTAAAATATGCTCAACATATAACAAGGACACATGCTCCACTATGTTCATAGCAGCCTTATTTATAATAGCCAGAAACCAGAAAGAACCCAGATGTCCTTCAACAGAGGAATGGATACAGAAAATGTGGTACATTTACACAATAGAGTATTACTCAGCTATTAAAAACAATGACTTCATGAAATTCTTAGGCAAATGAATGGAACTATATAATATCATCCTGAGTGAGGTAACCCAGTCGCACAAGAACACCCATGGTATGCACTCACTGATAAGTGGATATTAGCCCAAAAGCTCAGAATACCAAAAATACAATTCACAGACCACATGAAGCTCAAGAAGAAGGAAGACCAAAGTGTGGATGCTTTAGTCCTTCTTAGAAGGGGGAACAAAATACTCATGGGAGCAAATACAGAGACAAATTGTAGAGCAGAGACAGAAGGAAAGGCCATCCAGAGACTGTCCTACCTGGGGATTCATCCCATATACAGTCACCAAACCCAGACACTATTGTGGATGCCAAGACATGCTTGCTGACAGGAGCCTGATATAGCTGTCTCCCGAGAAGCTCTGCCAAAGCCTGACAAATACAGAAGCAGAATTTTGCAGCTAACCATTGGACTGAGCATGGGGTCCCCAATGAAGGAGTTAGAAAAAGGGCTGAAGAGTTTGCAACTCCATGGAAAGAAGAACAATATCAACCAACCAGAACCCCCCCAGAGCTCCCAAGGACTAAACCACCAACCAAAGAGTACACATGGAGGGACCCGTGGCTCCAGCCACATCTGTAGCAGAGGATGGCCTTGTTGGGCATCAATGGTAGGACAGGCCCTTAGTCCCATGAAGGCTTAATGCCCCAGTGTAGGGGAATGCCAGGGCAGGGAAGGCAGGGAGTGGAATGGGTGGGTGTGTGGGGGAACACTCTCATAGAAGCAGGGGGAGGGGGATGAGATATGGGGTTTTGGGGCAGGGAGGGGGGACTGGGAAAGGGGATGACATTTGAAATGTAAATAAAGTTGTTCTCTGGTGGAGTTTTTTGGGTCACTTAAGTATATTATCATATCATCTGCAAATAGTGATAGTTTGACTTCTTCCTTTCCAATTTGTATTCCTTTGACCTCCTTATGTTATCTAATTGCCCTAACTAGTACCTCAAGTACAGAGAACTCCTACAGCTGATAAACAACTTCAACAAAGTGGCAGGTTATAAAATCAACTCAAGCAAATCAGTAGCCTTCCTATACTCAAAGGATAAGCAGGCTGAGAAAGAAATTAGGGAAATGACACCTTTCACAATAGCCACAAACAATATAAAATACCTTGGTGTGACTCTGACCAAACAAGTGAAATATCTGAATGATAAGAACTTCAAGTCTCTGAAGAAGGAAATGGAAGAAGACCTCAGAAAATGGAAAAATCTGCCATGCTCGTGGATTGGCAGGATTAATATAGTTAAAACTGTATGGTATTGGTACAATGACAGGCAGGCAGATCAATGGAATAGGATTGAAGATCCAGAAATGAACCCACACACCTCTGGCCACTTGATCTTCAACAAAGGAACTGAAAACATCCAGTGGAAAAAAGATAGCCTTTTCAACAAATGGTGCTGGTTCAACTGGAGGTCAGCATGCAGAAGAATGGGAATTGATCCATCCTTATCTCCTTGTACTAAGCTCAACTCCAAGTGGATCAAGGACCTCCACATAAAACCTGACACACTGAAACTAATAGAAAAAAAACTGGGGAAGACCCTTGAGGACATCAGTACAGGGGGAAAGTTCCTGAAAAGAACACCAATAGCTTATGCTCTAAGATCAAGAATTGACAAATGAGATCTCATAAAATTACAAAGTTTCTGTAAGGCAAAGGACACCATCAAAAGGACGAACAAATTGGGAAAAGATCTTCACCAACCCTACATCTGACAGTGGGCTAATATCCAATATATACAAAGAACTCAAGAAGTTAGACCCCAGAGAACCAAATAACCTTATTAAAAAATGGGGTACAGAGCTAAACAAAGAATTTTCACCTGAAGAACTTCAGATGGCTGAGAAGCATCTTAAAAATGTTCAACATCATTAGTCATTAGGGAAATGCAAATCAAAACAACCCTGAGATTTCACCTTACACCAGTCAGAATGGCTAAGATTAAAAACTCAGGAGACAGCAGGTGTTGGTGAGGATGTGGAAAAAGTGGAACACTCCTCCACTGCTGGTGGGGTTGCAAATTGGTACAATCACTCTGGAAATCAGTCTGGCAGTTCCTCAGAAAACTGGGCATGTCACTTCTGGAGGACCCTGCTATACCACTCCTGGGAATATACCCAGAGGATTCCCCAGCATGTAATAAGGATACATGCTCCACTATGTTCATAGTAGCCCTATTTATAATAGCCAGAAGCTGGAAAGAACCCAGATGTCCCTCTACGGAGGGATGGATGCAAAAAATGTGGTATATCTACACAATGGAGTACTATTCAGCCATTAGAAACAATGAATTCATGAAATTCTTAGGCAAATGGATGGAACTAGAAAGTGTCATCCTGAGTGAGGTAACCCAGTCACAAAAGAACGCACATGGTATGCAGTCACTAATAAGCAGATGCTAGTTCAAAAACTCAAAATAAACAAGTTACAATTCACCCAGCACAGGAAGCTCAAGAAGGAGGAGGACTTAAGTGAAGGTGCTATGGCTCCTCTGAGAAAGGGAACAAAATGCTCACAGGAGCAACAAGAGAGGCAATGTATGAATCAGAGTCTGATGTAAAGGCCACCCAGCGAGTGCCCTACCTGGGGATTCATCCTATAAATAGTCAGCAAAACCCGACACTATGACGTAAAGCGTGTACCAAAAGGAGCATACCATGGCTGTCTCCAGAGGGGCCCTGCCAGAGCCTTACAAATTCTGAGGCAGAAACTAGCAACCAACTATTGGACTGAGCTTAGGGTCCACAACAGAGGATCTGGAGGGTGGTCCAGAGGAGCTGAAGGGGTGTATAGCCCCATGGGAAGAACAATGACTTCAGACACCCAGACTCCAAGAGACTGAACCATCAACCAAGGGGTATACATGGTTCCAGCCAAAAATGTGGCAGAGGAATGCCTCTTTGGGCATCAGTGAGAGGAGTGGTCTTTGGTCAGGTAAAGGCTCAATAGAGGCCACAACAAAGGGAAACAGATGGGGGATGAGGGGAAGTGGGACTGTGTAGGGTAGAGAGGCATATACATGGAGGCATGGGGTGGGAGGATGGAGTAGGGAATCGTTGGGGAGGGGGGCTTTTGGGAGGGGGTAAATTGGGAAAGGTTTTACCATTGGCAATGTAAATGAAGAAGATACGCAATAAAAAAAAAGAAAAAAGAAAAAATGTGGTATATATACACAATGGAGTACTATTCAGCCATTAGAAACAATGAATTCTTGAAATTCTTAGATAAATGGACGGAGCTGGAGAACATCATACTAAGTGAGGTAACCCAGTCTCAAAAGATCAATCATGATGATCATTGATGATTAGGCACTCATTTATAAGCAGATATTAGCCTGGAAACTTGGAATACCCAAGACATAATCCACATATCAAATGATGTCCAAGAAGAACGGAGAGTGGCCCCTGGTTCTGGAAAGGCTCAGTGCAGCAGTATAGGGCAATACCAGAACAGGGAAGCGGGAAGGGGTGGATGGGGAAACAGGGGGAGGGAAGAGGGCTTATGGGACTTTCAGGGAGTGGGGAGCCAGGAAAGGGGAAATCATTTGAAATATAAATAAAAAATATATTGAATAAAAAAAAAGAATTAAAAAAGAAAGAAATGTAAATAAAGAAAATATCCAATTAAAAAAAAGAAAGAGAGAAATACTTGCAAACCAAATCCAAGAACACATCAAAAACATCATCCACCATGATTAAGTAAGGTTTATCGCAGTAATGAAGGGATGGTTCAACATACATAAATCAATAAAGGTAATCCACCACATAAACAAACTGAAGGATATTTTTCTTACATTCAGAAAAGGCTTCTGACAAAATCCATCAGCCCTTTATGATACAAGTCCAGGAGACATTAAGGAAACATTAGGATATACCTAAACCTAATAAATGCAGTTTACAGCAAGCCTGTAGTCAAATTAAGTGGAGAGAAACTCTAAGCAATTCTAAACTCCACTAACATCAGGAACAATACACACTCTTCACTCCTATTCAATATAGTACTTTAAGTCTTAACTAGAGTAATAGCTAAAGATAGCTGAAGGAGATCAAGGGCATACAAACTGGAAAGGAAGAAGTCATAGTATCTTTATTTGCAGATGATATGATAGTATGCATAAGTAACCCCAAAATTCCACCAAAAACTCCTCTTTCAGCAAAGAAGCTGAATACAAAAAATTAACTCATATAATTCAGTAGCCTCCTATATATAAGTGATAGACTCAAAAAAATCAGGAAATGGCCTCAAATAATATAAAATATTTTGGGGAAACTCTAACCAAGAAAGTGAAATACTTGTATATAAAAAACATTGAGATGCTGAAGAAAGAAACTGAAGAAAATATCAGAAGAAGGAAAGATCTCCCGTGCTCATGGATTAATAGAATTATTATAGTAAAAATGGCTATCCTACCAAAAGGAATCTACGGATTCAATGCAGTATCCATCAATATTCCTGGACAATTCTTCACAGATCCTGGTAGGATAATCTTGAGCTTCATATGGAAACAGGAAACAGACAGGATAGCTAAAACAATGCTGAATAATAAAAGAACTGCAGGAAGTATCATGATCCCCAATTTCAAGTTTGACTACAGAGCTATAATAATAAAATCCACTTGGTACTAACACAAAAACTGACACACTGATCAACAGAATGGAATTGAAGACCCAGACATAAACCCACACACTGATGATTTTTGATAAAGCCAGAAATACATACTGGAAAAAAGATGCCCTCTTCATCAAATGGTACTGATCAAACTGGACATCTACATGTAAAATGCAAATAGATTCATATTTATCATCCTGCACAAAACTCAACTCCATATCAATCAAGGCCTAAACATAAAACCACTGAACTTGATAGGAGAAAAAAAAAATGGGGAATAGTCTTGAACTCACTGCCCAGGAAAAGACTTTCTGAACAGAACATTGTCAGCATAGGCATTAAGGTCCACAATTAATAAGTGGGACTTCCTGATACTGAGAAGTTTCACCATCATTCAGACAAAGTGGCAGCCAACATAACAGAAAAGTTTTTTTTTAATCTTAAAAAACTTAAGTTAGTTTTAAACTACACATCCACATCCAATAGAGGGCTAATATCCGAAATACATAAAGAAGTCAAGAAACTAGATGTCAAGAAAACAAACAACCCAATTAAAACATGGGGTGAAAAACTGAGAGAATTTTTTGTTTTGTTTTGTTTTGTTTTGTTTTGTTTTGTTTTGTTTTGTTTTCAAGGCAAGATTTCTCTGTATAGCCCTGGCTGTCCTGGTTGGCCTCAAACTCAGAAACCCCGCCTCCCTCTCCCTCCCAAGTGCTGGGATTAAAGGTGTGTGCCACCACTGCCCAGCTTAAAGAGAGAATTCTAAAAAGGGGAAACTCAAATGGCTAATAAACAAAGAAACGCTCAACATCACTCAACATCGTTAGACATCAGGGAAATGCAAATCAAAACTACTTTGAGATTTCATCTTACATCTGTCAGAATGGCTAAGATCAACAAAACAAGTGGTAACTCATGCTAGCAAGAATGTGAAGGGGAATACTCATCCATTGCTGATGGATAAATTATACAGGATAAACTGTTCAGCTAAGATGGAAATAAGTGTGATGGGTCCTTAGAAAGATAGGAACCAGACTACCTCAAGACCCAGCTATACCACTCTTGGGCATATATCCAAAGGATGCTTCACTCTACCACAGAGACACTTGTTCAAACACGTTCTTGTTGTTCTATTCATAGAGCCAGAAATTAGAAACAACCTACACATCCCTCAACAGAAAAAGATGTTTTTAAAATGTGGTACATTTACACAATGCAGTATTATTCAAACATTAGAATGGAATTATAAAACTTGAAAGTAAATGGATGGAACTAGAAAAAAATCATTCTGAGTGAGGTCTCTCTCAGAAAGACAGATATGTACTTACTTATATGTGGATATCAGCTGTTAAGACAATGATAGCCAAACTACAATCTACAGAACCACAGAGACTAGGTACAGAATAAGGGACTAGGGAGAACAAGTAAATCTCGTTAGGAAAGAGAAATGGAGTAAGTAATTATGGATGGATGGATGGATGGATGGATGGATGGATGGATGGATGGATGGGGGATCTAGAATGGGAGGATCAAGTGTGGAGGGGGAGTGGAGAGGACAAAGGAGGGTATATGGGAGAGACAGCAAAAATTAAGGGCTGTTTGAGGGGTAGTATGGAAACTGAATACAGTAAAAGCTAAAGTATACACATATATGAAGGTGATATAAATAAAATCACTAAATAATGGGAGAGACAGAACCCCAAATGGATATCTCTTATCACAAAACGAAGCTTTCCGTATTGGGATTGAATTACATCTAATTGAGTTCTTGGCCAAAGTGGTTCCATGGAAATCTTGAAACAATCCAGCCTGTTGGAAAGACTATCTCTTCACAAACTGACACCAAGGCCCCATTGCTAAAGACAACACTTACACAACTCACTGAACATGGAGAAGTTGAGCTGTTGCCTGCATAGAGGCTTGGCCCCTACTTTCTAGTGTTCTTGGTACAGGAAGGTATTCTACATGCTACAAAAAAAGAAATATAAACATAAATCCAGACACAAAACTTCGATCTACAATGCTTGTCTGCTTGCAATATATGCTAGGGCAATGGTGGTACAAAGCTTGTGTAACCAGTCAATATCTAATTTGACTTGAAGCCCTTTCCATGAGATCAATCTATATACCTGAAACTGTTTGAGGGACTAAGAACCTGAAACTAGAGCCCAGAAACCTAGAATAAAAACATATACTGCTGTTCTTTAAAAAAAAAAAAAAGTAGCAATAAAATGACTCCTAACGGTATTCTGCTATACTCAGCCATCTTCAGAGAAGCTTCCTCCTGCTGAAGATAGGGATAAATACAGAGACTTACAGCCAGACTTTATGCAACAAGTTAGAAACCTTGAAAAGCTCAGTCCTAGATGGGATGTCTCCATTAAATCTCTCCCCTGAGGGCTCAGGGAACCCTATGGAAGAACAATCACAAAGAGTGTGAGAGCCAGAGGGGATGGAGGACACCAAGAAACAAGGCCTCTAAATCAACATTATGCACATGTATATAAACAAACAGACTTAAGCAGAATGCATAGTGCCTGTGTGGATCTGCACCAGTTAGGATCCTAAAGCTGAAAGAAGTAGACACACACCTCCACCCCTCACCCAGAAGCAATCTCCATTAGTCACTTGCAAATGAAAATTTAGTTCCTTCAAAGGGAGTCTCAATGGAGAATAGTATTATTATTTTTTTTGAAATTATTTCATTTTGGACTCTGTTCTTTTTTTTAATATTTTTATTTTCTAAATTCTTTGTTTACATTCCAAATGATTTCCCCTTTCCCAGATCCCCCCCCTCTCCATATGTCCCATAAACCTTCTTCTCTCCATCCCTTCTCCAATCACCTCCCTCCTTTTTCTCTGTCTTTATATTCCCTTCCCATGCTAGATCAATCCTTTCCAGGATCAGGACCCTCTCCATACTTCTTCATGGGAGTCATTTGTTATGCAATTTGTGCCTTGGGTATTCAGAGTTTCTGGGCTAATTAATATCCACTTATCAGAGATTGCATTCCATGTGTATTCTTTTGTGATTGGGTTACCTCACTTAGAATGATATTTTCCAGATCAAACCATTTGCCTAAAATTTTTGTGAATTCATTGTTTCTAATTGCTGAGTAGTATTCCATTGTGTAAATATACCACATTTTCTGTATCCATTCCTCCTTTGAGGGGCATCTGGGTTCTTTCCAGCTTCTGGCTATTATAAATAAGGCTGCTATGAACATAGTGGAGCATGTGTCTTTATTGCATGCCGGGGAATCCTTTGGGTATATGCCCAGGAGAGGTATAGCAGGGTCCTCTGGAAGTCTTATGTCCAGTTTTCTGAGGAACCTCCAGACTGATTTCCACAGTGGTTGTACTATTTTACAGCCCCACCAGCAGTGGAGGAGTGTTCCTCTTTCTCCACATCCTCGCCAACACCTGCTGTCTCCTGAGTTTTTGACCTTAGCCATTCTGACTGGTGTAAGGTGAAATCTCAGGGTTGTTTTGATCTGCATTTCCCTAATGACTAATGATGTTGAGCACTTCTTAAGGTGCCTCTTGGCCATCCAAATTTCTTCAGGTGAAAATTCTTTGTTAAGATCTGTACCCCATTTTTAATAGGGTTATTTGGTTCCCTGGGGTCTAACTTCTTGAGTTCTTTGTATATATTGGATATTAGCCCTCTATCAGATGTGCGGTTGGTGAATATCCTTTCCCAACTTGATGGTTGTCGTTTTGTCCTTTTAACAATGTCCTTTGCCTTACAGAAACTTTGTAATTTTATGAGGTCCCATTTGTCAATTCTTGATCTTAAAGCATAAGCTATTGGTGATCTGTTCAGGAACTTTTCCCCTGTGCCCATGTCCTCAAGGGTCTTCCCCAGTTTCTTTTCTATTAGTTTCAGTGTGTCTGGTTCTACATGGAGGTCCTTGATCCACTTGGAGTGAAGTTTAGTACATGGAGATAAGAATGGATCAATGCGCATTCTTCTGCATGCTGACCTCCAATTGATCCAGCACCATTTGTTGAAAAGGCTATCTTTTTTCCACTGGATGTTTTTGGCTCCTTTGTCGAAAATCAAGTGACCATAGGTGTGTGGATTCATTTCTGGATCTTCAATTCTATTCCATTGGTCCACTTGTCTGTCACTGTGCCAATACCATGCAGTTTTTAACACTATTGCTCTGTAGTATTGCTTGAAGTCAGGGATACTGATTCCCCCAGAATTTCTTTTGTTGTTGAGAATAGTTTTAGCTATCCTGGGTTTCTTGTTATTCGGATGAATTTGAGAATTGCTTTTTCTAACTCTGTGAAGAACTGAGTTGGGATTTTGATGGGGACTGCATTGAATCTGTAGATTGCTTTTGGCAAGATGGCCATTTTAACTATATTAATCCTGCCAATCCATGAGCATGGCAGATTTTTCCATTTTCTGAGGTCTTCGATTTCCTTCTTCAGAGACCTGAAGTTCTTGTCATATAGACATATGTTTGGCTAGAGTCACACCAAGATACTTTATATTGTTTGTGGCTATTTTGAAGGGTGTCGTTTCCGTAACTTCTTTCTCAGCCTGCTTATCCTTTGAGTATAGGAAGGCAACTGATTTGTTTGAGTTGATTTTATAACCAGCCACTTTGCTGAAGCTATCAGCTGTAGGAGTTCTCTGGTGGTTTTCGGGTCACTTAAGTAGACTATCATGTCATCTGCAAATAGTGATAATTTGACTTCTTCCTTTCCAATTTGTATCCCCTTGATCTCCTTATGTTGTCTAATTGCTCTAGCTAGAACTTCAAGTACTATATTGAAAAGATATGGAGAGAGAGGACAGCCTTGTCTAGTCCCTGATTTTAGTGGGATTGCTTCAAGTTTCTCTCCATTTAGTTTGATGTTGGCTACTGGTTTGCTGTATATTGCTTTAACGATGTTTAGGTATGGGTCTTGAATTCCTGTTCTTTCCAATACTTTTAGCATGAAAGGATGCTGGATTTTGTCAAATGCTTTTTCTGCATCTAATGAAATGATCATATGGTTTTTTTCTTTGAGTTTGTTTATGTAGTGGATAGCATTGATGGATTTCCTTATATTGAACCATCTCTGCATCCCTGGGATGAAGCCTACTTGATCATGGTGGATGATCGTTTTGATGTGTTCTTGGATTCGGTTGGCAAGAATTTTATTAAGTATTTTTGCATCAATATTCATAAGAGAAATTGGCCTGAAGTTCTCTTTCTTTGTTGGATCTTTGTGTGGTTTTGTTATCAGTGTAATAGTGGCTTCGGAGAAGGAGTTGGGTAGAGTTCCTTCTGTTTCTACTTTGTGGAATAGTTTGAAGAGTATTGGTGTTAGGTCTTCTATGAAGGTCTGATATAACTCTGCACTGAAGCCATCTGGTCCCGTGCTTTTTTTGGTTGGGAGACTTTCTATGACCCTCTTTATTTCTTCAGGTGTTATGGGACTGTTTAGTTGATCTATTTGATCCTGATTTAGTTTTGGTGTCGGATATCTGTCTAGGAAACTGTCCATTTCCTCCAGATTCTCCAGTTGTGTTGAGTGTAGGCTTTTGTAGTAGGATCTAATGATTTTTTGAATTTCCTCAGTTTCTGTTGTTATATCTCCCTTTTCATTTCTAAGTTTGTTAATCTGGATACTGTCTCTGTGCCCTTTGGTTAGTCTGGCTAAGGGTTTATCTATCTTGTTGATTTTCTCAAAGAACCAGCTCCTGGTTTTGTTGATTCTTTGTATGGTTCTCTTTGTTTCTACTTGATTGATTTTGGCCCTGAGTTTGATGATTTCCTGCCTTCTACTCCTCCTGGGTGAAATAGCTTCTTTTTGTTCCAGGGCTTTTAGGTGTGTCATTAAGCTGGTAGTGTATGCTCTCTCCATTTTCTTTTTGGAGGCACTCAGGGCTATGAGTTTTCCTCTTAGCACTGCTTTCATTGTGTCCCATAGATTTGGGGATGTTGTGTCTTCATTTTCATTGTGTTCTAAAAAGTCTTTAATTTCTTTCTTTATTTCTTCCTTGATTAAGGTATCATTGAGTAGAATATTGTTCAGTTTCCACGTGTATGTGGGGTTTCTGTTGTTTTTGTTGCTATTGAAGAACACTTTTACTCCATAGTGATCTGATAGGAGGCATGGGATTAGTTCGATCTTCTTATATTTGTTGAGGTCTGTCTTGTGACCAATTATATGGTCGATTTTGGAGAAGGTACCATGAGGTACTGAGAAAAAGGTATATTCTTTTGCTTTAGGATAGAATGTTCTATATATATATATATGTTAAATCTAATTGGTCCAAAGCTTCAATTAGTTTCATTGTGTCCCTGTTTAGTTTCTGTTTTCCTGATCAGTCCATTGAGGAAAGTGCGGTGTTGAAGTCACCCACAATTATTGTGTTGGGTGCAATGTGTGCTTTGAGCTTTAATAAAGTTTCTTTTACGAAAGAGGGTGCCCTTGCATTTGGAGCATAGATGTTCAGGATTGAGAGTTCTTCTTGTTGTATTTTTCCTTTGACCAGCAAGAAGTGTCCCTCAGAGTCTCTTTTGATGACTTTGAGTTGAAAGTCAATTTTATCTAATATTAAAATCGCTACTCCAGCTTGTTTCCTGAGACCATTTGCTTGTAAGATTGTCTTCCAGCCTTTTACTCTAAGGTAGTGTTTGTCTTTGACCCTGAGGTGTGTTTCCTGTAAGCAGCAAAATGTAGGGTCCTGTTTACGTATCCAGTCAGTTAGTCTATGTCTTTTTATTGGGGCATTGAGTCCATTGATGTTAAGAGATATTAAGGAATAGTGATTGTTACTTCCTGTCATTTTTGACGTTATTTTTTAAATTTGATTGGTTAACTTCTTTTGGGTTTGATGTAAGGTTACTATTTTGCTTTTTCCAGGGTGAAGTTTCCCTCCTTGTATTGGTGTTTTCCTCCTATTATCCTTTGTAGGGCTGGGTTTGTGGATAGATATTGGGTAAACTTGGTTTTGTCATGGAATATCTTAGTTTCTCCATCTATGGTGATTGAGAGTTTTGCTGGATATAGTAGTGTTGGCTGGCATTTGTGTTCTCTTAGAGTCTGCATGAGATCTGCCCAGGATCTTCTAGCCTTCATAGTCTCAGGTGAAAAGTCTGCTGTGATTCTGATAGGTCTTCCTTTATATGTTACTTGGCCTTTTTCTCTTACTGCCTTCAATATTCTTTCTTTGTTTAGTACATTTGGTGTTTTGATTATTATGTGACAGGAAGTATTTCTGTTCTGGTCCAGTCTGTTTGGAGTTCTGTAGGCTTCTTGTATATTCATGGGCATCTCTCTCTTTAGGTTAGGGAAGTTTTCTTCCATAATTTTATTGAAGATATTTGCTGGCCCTTTAAGTTGTAAATCTTCACTCTCATCTATGCCTATAATCCTTAGGTTTGGTCTTCTCATTGTGTCCTGGATTTCCTGGATATTTTGGGTTACAAGCTTTTTGCATTTTGCATTTTCTTCAACTGTTGAGTTCATGGTTTCTATGGTATCTTCAGCATCTGAGATTCTTTCTTCTATCTCTTGTATTCTGTTGTTGGTATTTGCATCTATGTCCCCTGATTTCTTCCCAAGGCTTTCTATCTCCAAAGTTCTCTCCCTTTGAGTTTTCTTAGTTGTTTCTACTTCTGATTTTAGATCCTGGATGGTTTTGCTTAGCTCCTTCACTTGCTTGTTTGTGCTCTCCTGTAATTCTTTAAGATAGTTTTGTGTTTCCTCTTTCATGACCTCAGCCTGTTGACCAAAGTTCTCCTGTATTTCTTTAAGTGTTTTTTGCGTTTCCTCATTATTGGCTTTTGTATTCTCCTGGATTTCTTTCAATGATTTTTGTGTTTCCCTTGCAAGGCCTTCTAATTTTTGACCCATTTTCTCCTGAATTTCTTTAAGTATGTCCTTCATGTGTTCCTGTACCAGCATCATGACCAGTGATTTTAAATGCAAATCTTGTTTTACTGGTGTGATGGGGTATCCAGGACATGCTGTAAAAGGAGAATTGGGTTCAGATGTTGCCATATTGCCTTGATTTCTGTTAGTGACGTTCCTGCGTTTGCCTTTTGCCATCTAGCTCTCACTGGTGTTAGTTGGTCTTGTCAATGCTGGACTCACCAGTGCAAGGTGCCCCTTCCCAGGTGGCCTCTGGTACACAGCTTACCTCCTGCACTGCCTGGAGACAGGGTGCTGTTGGCCAGGCTGTTCAGATCCCGCAGCAGACACCTGAAGGCTCCCGCTGGGGCCTGCTGGATTCACCAGAGCACACTGACTTCTCCCCGCTGGCCGCCCGGAAGCCCCTCTTGCCTCTTGCAGGACCTGGTGATGTGGCGTTGCCACCTAGGCTGATCTGGATCCGGAAGTGGAGAGATCTGAGGGCTCCCGCCAGAGGCCTCAGGACGGGAACCTAAGCTCTGTGCCACCAGAGCAAGCTGTGCGCTCCCAGACTGCCTCTGGGTGCACACCGGGTCTCCTGCACTTCCTGGAGACTGAGTGCTGTGGCCAAGGCTGTTCAGATCCCAAAGCAGACACCTGGAGGCTCCTGCCGGGGCCCGCTGGATTCACCAGAGCACACTGACCCCTCGAGAATAGTATTCTTACAGTTAGGCTGCATGCCCAGCAGGAGATGGCCAATAGAAAAAACAAACAAACAAACAAAGTTCAGCATCATCTTTGGAGATTCCTTGTCTATTAATATAGCAGGGCTTTTCCTTTTTTTTTTTTCTTTTTAAAATTTAACTAATTACTGTTTAAATTTTTATTTATATATTTTTCTTTCTCTCCTTTTACCCTATAAGTCCTTTGTGTATGTATTATAGCTCACAGTTCAGTATTTTGGGGGGGTGGGGGTGGAGAGCACTAAATGTGCAAATGAGTGAGTCTCAGTTTCTTATGCCTACTCTTGGGCTCTTTCCTTCTGTTTGTTTTGTCCACTTCTGATGTGTTAGTTTTGTTTTATCTTAATATGTTTTATTATTATCTCTTAGAAGCCCTTTGTTTTCTAGTGTGAGCCAGTAAGGAGTGGATCCAGATCTGGGAGGGGGGGGGCAGGGAACTGAGAAGAGTAGAGGAAGGGGGAACTGTAATCAGGATGTATTATATGTGAAAAAATCCATTTTCAATAAAAGAAAAAACTGAGGAAAATATGTTTCAAAAGTTCTAAGGGCATATAACAAATAAAGAAACACATATGCTCAAGAAAAAATCTACCAAAATTTGATAAGAAAGCAAAAGGGTAGCAGTCTTTGACCCCGCTAATAACTGACTCTGCCCTCAGAGGTAGTAATTCTGTTCCAGAATGGTGTAGGTTAAGTATTTGGGTTACTTTTCTTCTAGATGTCTAGCTGTATCCCAGAAGAGACAGGACACTAATATTCTGCTACCAGCTACTTATGGCTGGTGTCAAGTTCTATGAGTGTGGTCACCAGGCAGGCCTGTCATCTTCTGCTCAGCCCTCATACTGACAGGATGCAGCAGCACCACTGAGGATCCTAGACTTCCAACTACCAGTTCCATAACTAGGAAGATAACAATTACACTTTGGGACAGACAAACCATAGAGACCTAAAGCTACAATGTCCATCTGCTAAGTACTCAACTCCTAAAGGGAGAGTACTATTTTAAGAACAGCTCTAGAAACTTAGCTCAAAGGCATTGCCTGGAGGGAAATCAGGCTTCAAATCCCTGTAAGTTCAAGACTAAAGGTGCCATGTAGACAGTACTAGTTGTGGTAAAAGGCATCTGGAGAGATACTGATGGTTTCACTGAAGTAGTCCCCTCTTCTCTACAGAGAATGCGAATGCATTCCATTTATGCCCCACCCCTACATGCACACACATGTGCACACACACACAATGTTAAATGGTGGATAGTACCAAATCCTGTGGAGTATGCGTTTTTTTCTCATAAAAATAAACCAATGATATGTTAACTCCATATTAGGATGATGACACTGTGACTATGACTTTTGCAATTTGAGATATAACAACAAAATTCTTTTTACACTTTCATAGATAGGATGATTTTTACTGCTTAACAACTTCAGCATACTTTTTTTTCTTTTCTCATTAACTGAGACTTTCACCTTTTCTCTTGAAACACTTTATTGCTTTCTTTGGCATGTCAGTTTTGCCAGAATTGCTACTTATTCCACTTCTATTAAGTAACTTGAACACAGCTCTGCAATACCACTCAATGTACCTGATAATTCAGACAGTGACTAACAGGTAGCTATCATATATAGCTATGATACTCTGAACAAAGAGATGATTCATACCCAGTGTTGGTCAAAGCATTTGATTTCAACATTCTACACAGAATAGTTCATAATTTAAAATTTACGGGGACCAAGGGCATGGCTAAGTGGTAGGATACCTTCCTTCATATACAAGGCCCTGAGTTCAAGCCCCAACACCAACATATATATAATAAAAGCTTATGAATTGCTTATTTATAATATTTTCCATTTAATATTTTTTATATCACAGTTGAACTCAAATAGATAAAGCTAGGAAAATTAAGCCTATTTGAAAATGGCAAATTATAGACCAGAGAATTTGCTAAAAAGAACTGGATAAAAAGTAGCTGGAAAGAACTCCCCAGTGTAAGTACAAACCTCAAGAAATCATCCCTTCAAAGGAGATCTAATATGACAGGATCATGCTAAGTAATGTATGCCTCCAAGGCACTGCTGAAAAATAGGAGAGTAATAATATTACAATTGAAGGAGCTTCAAAACTGGATGGAGCAGAAAAAGAGATGTCAAAAGACAACTCTGCCAGAACCATTATCACTGTGAAATACTGTGCACATGTGTAATACTGTACTTTCCACTGAGTGAAATTAAAGAGAATATAAAGGAAGACTATTAAAATAATCTAGCTAGTCATTAAACAAGTAAAAACAAGCAAGTAAGTCCCACAGAAGTTGGCATAGTACCCAAAGTTGCTATCATATGTCCTTTCAAAAGACCTGCAAGATGTATGGATAGAGAAGTAGGACCACACAACAGAAAGAAGGCAAGCAGCACAACTCCCTGTTGACAGTGACTAGATGTCAAATTTAACAGAAATAATAGCAGAATAGCCATTATAAATATGTTCAAATACTAGAGCAAATCATGTATGCTAATCACCTTCCCATTACTGTGACAACTACTTGAGAAAACCTAAGGAAAAAAAGATTTATTTTGGCCCCTGGGTTCAGAGGTTTTGATCTATGGCCAATTGGATCCATTGCTTTTATGCCTTGGGTAAGGTAGAAACATCATGGCAGAAGGGCATGAGGAAGGAAAGCCACTCTCTACATGGGGTGGTTGGGAAATAGAGCAAGAGAAGTCAGGTCTTAGGATAAGGTATAACCTTCAAAGGCAGGCTTTTAGTGATTCCCTTCCTCTAACTGGACTTCTCCTTTCCATTCAGCTATTAAGTGAAGTTAAGCTCCCCTTATAATCTAACCCCTTCTCAGTAGTACCACTACCTAAAAACTAAGCCTTCTATACATGAACCTTTTGGAAGAATACTTTATATGCAAACCATAATACCATGGTTCAAGTAAAGGAACACATAAGACAATGTTGTACTAAGTAAAAGTACACACCTGTAATCCCAGCCCTTGGGAGGTAGAAGTGGTAGAATAGCAAATCTGAGGTGCTTGGCTATGTGGACCTACATATGGAAGGTCTATGGCTATTGGGCACTGGATGAAAATGACCAGAAACTAGGCAACACACTACTGTACTGTGTGCATGACTCTAATTTACAAAGGATCCTTTATATCCATGTGTCATTTTTGAGCCTCCTACCACTCATTGAAGAAATCTACTGTTGATGTCCCTGAGTGGTAAAGGCGCTTCTGTAAACACCTCCCCACTCATGTCTCTCAAATGGGCCATGATTTTGGTTTCCTACCTTTAAGACTCATCTAAGTTCCCTTTTCTCAAATGTTCTTCTCTTACCTGGTAAGCTCCAGCTCATCTTTAAAAATTAATTTCCAGTTTCATCTCCTCTCCAGAGCCTGCTCCTAACATACCTCAGTCAAAGTAGAGCCAGTTTTATTGAGTGTTCATCGTTTTGAGGACAAACTTCTAAGTTCTTCAGTATGGGATAGTCTGCCTAAGTTCTGCCTTTCTGACCTCATCTCCCACTTTATCTCCCTGTCCCATTCAATGTTCAAATTAAGAGACTACTGACTCACTAGTCCTCAGTGATACCACACTTGGTCCTCTACCTGGTATCTCCCCAGGATAACTGCTCCTCCTCCTTCTAGGCACCATCTCTTTTGAGTAGTCTTCCTTTGTCATTCTCAGATGGTTAATTTCCTTCTCTGTTCCCAAAACATGTTGAGTTCTCCTGCTTATATAAATGAAATTTTATTACATTTATTTACTTTGTGTGTGTGTGTGTGTGTGTGTGTGTGTGTGTGTATGCATGTACCACAACATGCTTGTGAAGGTCAAAAAATAACTTGTGGAAGTTTGTTCTCTCTTTCTACCATGTGGGTCCCAGGGACCAAACTCAGGTCATCAGGCTTGGCAACAAATGCCTTCACTGCTGATCCACCTCACTGGCCTCGATGTCTTATCACAAAATTTGGCCTGGAGCTCACTATGTGACTCTTGATACTCCCATTTCAACCTTCCAAATGCTAGAATTACAGGACTGTGCCACAACACCCACCAATAATATATAAAACCTTCATAGGAAGAAAATGTGTCTGCTTCACTGGTTTTTACATACCCAGTATTCAGCACTAAATATTGGAGCAAACACTAAATATTTGAAGAAGGAAGAGAAGAGGTTGAGGAGGTGAAGAGAACAAAGCAAAAACAGAGCCATTAATCCTCAATTGAAGAACAGGTATTGGGAGTCAATTCTTCCTATTATTTTTGATTCATGCTGAATATGACATACACATAGACAGAGACATGTGGGTAAATACACATATTGCTTACATTATCAGCAACTTTGAGGCTTCCATCTTACCTCCAGGCTGCACATACTTCATGCCTAACCCTTTGCCCCTTACCTTTTTGATCTTGACTCAGTTTCCCTAACTCAGAATTTGTTCTTCTTCTTCCACTATTTGTTACAAACACTAATGTTTCTAGATGCATAGACATATACCCCTACACACACCAAATGATATATGTACACATAAAAACATAAGGACACTAATGCACATAGGTCAGCAGCAGGACTGCCATCAAGAAGAGACAAAGCAAACTCCACACCAAAGAAAGGAGGAAGGAAAACAACAGCCTGCTTAGTGAGAAAGAATTTCCCTGTCTGTCAAAGCAAGCTACCCTCTGGTTCTCCTGGAAGCATGAAGGAGGCCATCTGGGGGAGCTACTGCCTCATCCTCTATCTGGCAAGTCACTCAGACAGATTGCAAAGTATGCCTACTCTCTGCAATGTGTAGCTCCATGTGTCTGCCAACAGGGACCCTCGCTTGAGTGCCAGATGACAGTGTGTCTTCTCCTCTACAGCACATACCAGATCACCACAACTGATTCTTCTTGAAACTCCCACAGCTCTCTGAGTAGCAGCACTCTGGCTCTTAAATTCTACTCCTGTCAGCAGGAGGCAGAATCGAGGAATAAGCACAGGTTCGAGGCCAGTTTGGCCTACTTAATCAGTTCCAGACCAGCCAGGGCTACATTTAGTCTCAAAACAAAAAATACCTAGTGTTTCTGCTATAGACCATTTATTTATATCTCTGCCTTTCTAACTAACCCTTGCCAAAGACAAAGAGTATCTAAACTAATCTTCATCTCAATTTCATAAATAAGGAAAGTGAAGCTCTAAAATACTTGACCTTAGAGCTAAAATAATGGACTCAGGCCAGACTTTAAAGGTCATATTCAGACTTGGTTTTTGTTTTGTTTTGTGGTTTTGAGAAAGGGTCTCAAAGTATGTCCCTGGCTGGCCTGGAACATGATATGTAAACTATGCTCACCTCACAGAAAATCATCTAGCCTCTGCCTCTAAATTACTGGTATAAAAAGGTGTTAGCTATTGTCTTAAGGTTTTTATTGCTTTGATAAAACACCACGACCAAAGCAACTTGAGGAGGAAAGGGTTCATTTCAGCTACAGTTTCTCTTCACAGCCTATCACTGGGTTACAGAGCAAGAACCTGTCTCAAAAAAAAAAAAAAAAAAAAAAAACCACACTGAGACTTGGAAAATGACTCAGTGGTTAAGAGTACTTGCTGCTGGGAGCTGGAGAGATGGCTCAGTGGTTAAGAGCACTGACTGCTCTTCCAGAGGTCCTGAGTTCAAATCCCAACAACCACATGGTGGCTCACAACCATATGTATTGAAATCTGAAGCCCTCTTCTGATGTGTCTGAAGACAGCTGCAATGAACTCAAATATATAAAAATAAATAAATGCTTTAAAAAAAAAAAAGAGTACTTGCTGCTCTGACAGAGGACCTGAGCTATGTTCTAAGTTGTTTTGGGCAACTCACAATGATTGATACCACCAGTTCCAGTGGACCAAGTGACAATTTCTGATACTAGGAGCACATGCAGCACACATATATATATGCAGGCAAAACAACAACCTTACATATAAAATAAAAATAATTGACTTTTAAAACCCCATGCTTTGCTTTTGGTTTCTTCTTAATGGAAACTACAGTGCTTTGTGGGACAAATGAGGATGAACCACATAATTACAACACACTCACAGTACGTGCCAAATGAAAGAGGAAGGTTACTTTCCAAAATAGAGGAGATTTCTTTGGGGGGGGGAACATTTACCTCAAACCAGCAATATTCAGGAAAGTCATAATTATTCCTCAGGCAAACTACCATTCATAACTGCCAATATTTTGGGTTGTCAAATGGGACAGAGGAAGGTTTGCTACAGGCCTATGCTGTAGAGGTAGGATGCCACTCACTATCCTGAAATGCACAGATAGCTCCCTATAACAAAGAATCATCTGGCCCAAAATGCCAATTACAGTGAGGTTCAGAAACCTGATTTAGGCTCTGGTGATGAGAAAATGTTATAGGTGAAAGGAAGCAGATTACGGTTCATTTATAACAAGAACACAATGGTGGTTTATGAAAGACATACTTGGGACATCAGTAGCATAGAGTAAGGGAACCAATACAGTATAACGTGAACCATCAGATAACCCACAGCCAGACTGTGAGTTATAAGAGTTTAATTAAATAAACAAAGGTAAGTACTCACTTACAGCTTAATCATTTTTACAGTTAGTAACTTCAAACTTGCAGAAAAAAAATGAATGAAACCGCATACATAATTGGCTGACAAGTTTTTGGGCATGAGATAGTGATACTCCCAAGCTAATACACTCCCTTTACCAGATTAAGAGATGTGTCTTAGTAATTCCAGTATTCAAAAAGACAGGTTTGGCTTTTCCTTCCCAGAATCCCTACCCTCAGTGAAATCACTAAGAAAGCCTCGCCATGTACCCCACTGTCTCTGTCACCTCAGTGTCCTTTGGAATGAGCTAGCAGTCTCACTTTGTATGCACCTTCCCATCCTTACTCATCTCCCTTATCTCACCACTCAATACCACAGAACCTACTCAATACCACCCAATCCGGCATTTCATTAGAAATTGTCTTGCAGCCGGTGTAGTGCCAGCACTTGGGAGGCCCAAGCAGATGGACCTCAGTGAGTTCAAGGCAAGCCTCATCTACAAAGTGAGTTTCAGGACAGCCAGATCTACATGATGAGACATATCATAAGGCACGCTTGCTACCATAAGGAGCAGGTGGGCAAAAGACACCCAGAGGCCCACCAGCTGTTCACCTGCAATGGAAGCCACCACATATGCATGTTGTGGTGGAGATATGGGAAAGAGAAGCCAAGCAGCACAATGAAGAGAGGCAGAACTGGAGACTCAAGGGTTGAGAGGAATAGCTTGCCCTGCCACCTGAGACCACGGTCAAGGTCCCATCCTAGGCTGCAGCTGAGGGCCATATCTGAGTCCTTGGCATGCAGCAGTCGGGAGGGGGGGGTCTGTGTTAATGTTAATGGATCATATTATCACCAAAGGGCATGTAGATGTCCCTGGTCTGGGCTGCCACCTAGAACCATGTTAATTTCCAAGGGCTGTGCAGAGCTGGCTGAGGCAAGCCAAGAGAGCTGGCCCCAACCCTTGCTGGCTGCAGCATTTGGGAGAATGGGCCCTGCACCACCCCTGGGTAACACAGTAGAACTGGCCCTGGTAGGGTGGGGAAATGATGAGCCAGCAAAGGGCATGAGCCAGGGAGAGTTGGCCCCAACACTCATCTATTATGAGGTGGCATGGACAGGAAGAAATAATCTCCTGCACCTCATCACCTAAAGCAGGTAGGAAAGGTGGCCTGGAGGTCATGGGGTTATGAGGTCATGACAGAAAGAGAGTTGGTCCAGCCCCTTGTTGGCTGGGGCATTGGGTGAGCTAGCTAGCTGGGCCAGTACTGGAGAACGCACCCTGATGTGTGGGTACAGGGAAGTCAGCAGGCTGACCAACTCAGTTCCACCCAGGCCCAGATCCAGGGCTTTGAGTTGGCCCATCCCAACATCTTTCTCATCTATGAACTTCTGGAGCATGTGAAGGAGCCAGTCTTGCAGATCCAAAGCTGCAGGATCTCCATGACACAGGCAACAAAAGATACCCAAGAGATGTTCCAGTTGGAATCCATTATTGATAGTGTAACAAAAGCCAGAGTTCTCAAATCAGACCAATGACTCCTGCAATGAGTATCTGCAAATAAAGATGTGTGGACAAAGGAGTATGCTGTGTGACACAATGTGATACACTACAGTTTCCATGACCAGATTTTTGTTGGTTAGTTGGTTTTATTTTTTGTTTCCTTTTGGGGAGGAGGTTGCGAGGGCTGATATGAATGGATGGGGAGATGAGTGGAATTGGAATATATGATGTGAAATTCACACACACACACACACACACACACACACAAATCAATGGAAAGTCCCTTTTTAAAAGGAAGAAAGGGAGGAAGGAAAGTGTGGTAGTTTGATGTACCCTTCCCCCCAGCCTTGAGCGTGCTA
Organism: Apodemus sylvaticus; assembly: GCF_947179515.1. Classification (NCBI taxonomy): domain Eukaryota; kingdom Metazoa; phylum Chordata; class Mammalia; order Rodentia; family Muridae; genus Apodemus; species Apodemus sylvaticus. The sequence goes on from NC_067472.1 coordinate 103,452,920, forward strand.
ATCAGACCTTATTTGCCACAGTTGATATAAATCTCAGGGAGAAAGAATATAGAAAATAAAAAAAAAAGAATATAGAAAATAACAAGAGAAAGCCATACCTTTTAAGTTAGGCCAGCATGTTCAGCAATAACTATCAGCAAGCAGCCACATGGCAAAACAGGAGTAATGTTAGAAAAACAATGAAAAGCCCAAAGTGCTAGAGAAGGTATGCTAAGGTTTTGGTCAGTGTCCTAGTTAGAGTTCCCGTTGCTGTGATGAAACACCATGAGCAAGAGCAAGTTTGGGGGAGGAGGGCAGGGTTAAGAGAGTTTATTTGGCTTACACTTCTACACTGTAGTCCATCAGTTAAAAAATTCAGGATGGAGACTCAAACAGGGCAGGATCCTAGAAGCAAGAACTGATGCAGAAGTCATAGAGGGGTGCTGCCTACTGGCTTGCTTCTTACAGTTTGCTCAACCTGCTTTCTCATAGAACGGAGGACAACCAACTCAGGGATAGCACCACTTACAATGGTGCTAGGCCCGCCCCCTTCGACACAAATTAAGAAAATACTGTAGAGTTAGATATTATAGAGATATTTCCTAATTGAGGTTTCCTTCTCTCAGATTACTTTAGTTTGTATCAAGTTAACACAAAACTACCCAACACAGCCAGTATCTGAAAGAAAGAGATGAGGAGGAGGAGGAAGAGAAGGAGGAAGAAGAGGAGGAGGAAGAGAAAGTGATGGCGGTAGTGGTATTAGTTGTTATACTTTTCCACATCTGGAGCCAAAATTAGACCTGACTTTGCCCATTTAAAAACTTTGAAAATTACAGCCTCTCTCTTCATTAGCATTTGGTAGGTAGCTTATGAAGTTTATGCAAGGATTTAATGACTAATGCATAGAAAGCACCAAGCACACAGAATAGACTCAATTATTATCATCATAAGAAAGTAGATTCAAATAGGCCTGTTTTTGTTGGGGGGGGGAGGTTATGCGATATATTCTTTATTTACATTTCAAGTGATTTTCCCTTTCCTGGATCCTCCCTCCCTGAAAGTCCCATAAGCCCTCTTCCCTCTTCCTGTTCCCCAATCTACCCCTTCCCACTTCCTTGTCCTGGTATTCCCCTACAGTGCTGCACCGAGCCTTTCCAGGACCAGGGGCCACTCCTTCCTTCTTCTTGGGCATCATTTGATATGTGGATTGTGTCTTGGGTATTCCAAGCTTCTAGGCTAATATCCATTTATCAGTGAGTGCATACTATGAGTGTCCTTTTGAGACTGGGTTACCTCACTTTGAATGATGTTCTCTAGTTCCACCCATTTGTCTAAGAATTTCATGAATTCATTGTTTCTAGTGGTTGAATAGTACTCCATTGTGTATATAAACCACATTTTCTGTATCCATTCCTCCGTTGAGGGACATCTGGGTTCTTTCCAGCTTCTGGCTATTATAAATAGGGCTGCTATGAACATAGTGGAGCATGCATCCTTATTACATGCTGGGGAATCCTCTGGGTATATGCCCAGGAGTGGTATAGCGGGGTAATAGGCCTGTTTTTAAAACTTGGCTTTGCTATTTACTGGTAATGTGATCTTAAGCAAACAAAACAAAACAAAACAAAAACAAAAACAAAAAAAAAAAACCTTTCACTTAGAAGAGATTTCCCCAACTATTTAAAGAGAATAACTATTTTCAGGATTATTATCAAAATTTAATGTATACAAAACCGCAAGCATGATATCTGGCACACAATAGGTGCTAAATCTTTGGTTTTCTCCCTTTCCTAATATGATATTACAGTTACAGTTAGTGAGAGCTGGCCTATACAGCAAGAATTCCAAATTAGGTTCTGGGGTTTTGGGTTAGTGATAAAGCAACTGCCTGGCATAGCCATAGACATGGATTGACCTAATAATCCCTAACACCAAAACACACACACACACACACACACACACACACACACAAAATATCACCACCATCAACAAAATGAACTTCAAATTAGCCATCACATCATACCATGACAAGACACCTCAGCAGTGTGGCTGACTTGAGCCTGGCACACTGCAGGAAGTTGTCCATCTTTGCTTGAGTGGTTGGTTCATTCCAAAGGAGAGCTGATATGACACAGACAAAGGGGTAGGAGGGACACTTCTGAGAAGAGAAAGGGCCAGGAAGCAGTCTGAAATGTCTATGATACAAATAAGAGCAGAGCTAGACCAAAGTGCTAGGACATGTGTCTAGAGAATCTAACAGCAGCTTAGGCCAGATCTGAAGGGATGTTAGGAAGAGACCACACAGGAGACACAGAACCGCAATCTACTTTGGAGATTACTAGCAGTAGATACAGTAGGAGTTAGTAAGGAAAAGACTACTGGCAGGGCAAGCTTGTCTACAGTTGGCTATAAGGAAATGAGACACAACACCTTAAGGGGAATATCAATTATTAGTAATCATGGTCATAATTTTTACATATAACCCTGCTACTTTCCTTCACCAAATTAGCCCATACTAACTGCACTGAGGCCCCTCTTCTCTGCCTACATACTACTTCCCAACACGTCTGAATCCCTGCCTACCCTTTGGATTATCACAAATGCTCTTGCTGATAGTTCCCTTCAGGGTTTAGTTCCACAGCCCAAGTACTTGGTAGCAGCTATCAATACTCACAGCCTGCCATGACTTACCATGCAGACGGTTTTAAACTGCCATGTGGGTACTGGGAATCAAACTCAGTACTCTTAACCAGTGAGCCATCTCTCCAGTCCTAAGAGGTCCATTTCTAGTCTGACAAATCCAAGTATGTCTCTAGCAGTACTATAATGTGTCTTTGGGTTTAAGTTCCTCTAACCTTATGGATTTATAGAGGAAAATTTAGATCTCATTCAGATCTTTTATTGAAGCCAGACCTTTAAACAAAATATATCAGCTTCTTGAAAAGTAGTAGCCCCTAAAAGTTCGTGCCTTTGTTCTGTTATGCCTACTTCCTTATTATCAACTACTCTGGCGAAAATAGTTTCATACATGTATGAAATGAATTCTTATTACTGAAAACCATTATTCTAATCTCCCTTTCACCTCCCTGCCCTAAGTTCTTTTCCCACATTCAAGTCTTTTATTTTGTTTGGGTATTGTTGTTGTTGTTGTTGTTTAAGACCCATTAAGTCTATCCAAGATCATCTGCATGACCATAGGTTTGGAACTATCTATTTGTGCCTGGTGGACTTCTCAGTGAGTACACATTGAAACAATGACTGCCCTTCCCCAGAATCCACCAGTGGCTAGTAGTTTATCATAGAGCTCATCAGGACTTCTTTGAAGGCCTCATGTGGGGAGTGAGGTGCCACACCGTAAATACACACAGTTTGGGTTTGGAGGTCAGAGGACAACTTTATTAAGCCAGTCTCTTCCACTATTATGTGGGTTCCAGGAATAGAATTAGGTTGCCAGGCTTGCACAGCCTTTACAAGTGCCTTACCCATGGAGTCATCTCTCAGGCCAACTATACACAGTCATAGCTTCAGAGAGGACATGACTACAATGGCAGAGGCCTACACAGAAGACATCATTTTATAGCCCTTCTTCTGATCTACTGGCTTTTACATTTCCCCCTTGACCACTTCCATAACAATCCTCGAGCCTTAAAGGAAGTGGTGCAAATGTCCTGTTTAGAGCTGAGAACTCAGACCTCACCTATTCCCAGTACCTGAGCACCCACACAGCTCAGCGCTCACCATTGCAAAAAGAAGCTTCCCTGGATAATGCTGGAAGTACACAGGGAAAACATGTTTTATTTAATATGACAATGTTAAGTTTTTGAGTTTGTGTATAGCTCTAAGAATTTTAATATGTATCTAGACTTGTAATAATAGATTTTACAACTTGGGTGTATACAGAGCAATTCTATTATACCCAAAATTACATATTACCAATCTTTGCTATCAAACTTTCCCTATAATCACAAACTAGTTCCACTGATCTTCTTTACAGACTTAATGAACTTACTTTCCCTTTCTCAGAACGTCATAAAAATGGACTCACTATAATTTTTTTTGATATAGGATCATTTTTTTGTAAGCAAGCAAAGTTTTGCTTGCAAACTCCCTGTGTTTATGAGACTGGTCTCGTACTTGAAGCAATCTTTGTTTCTTCCTGTCCTCCTAAGAAGTATTGGGATCTTAGACAGACACCATCAAGCCAAAGTTCTCACATATACTTTTTTACACTGGTTTCTTCCACTCAGCACACTGTTGGTAAGATTTATCTGTTGTGTACAACACACTTCTTTTTTTTTTAATGGTAGATATCCCAGTACTCACGATGTTGAGGCAAAGGGATCACAAGTTTGAGGTCAGCTTGGGTTAGTGACTTCCATGTCAGTGAGTTCGAGTTAAAAGTGGCCAATACCACCCACACTAACCCCTGTAATGCCTTTCCCACCCCTTGAGACACAGGAGGCCAATATCCTCCCTACAGAGAAAACAAAAAGTCCAAGATCAGAGCCACAAAATCCATCAATCCCTAGCTACCCTGGAAAGCTCACACCCACCCACCAACCAAGAAACCTTATAGAAAGCCTGCCTCGGGGCCAAAGACATGACTCAGTGGTTAAGAGTATTGGCTATTCTTCCAAAGAACCTGACTTCAATTCCCAGCATCCACTGAACAGTTCTCCACAGTCTGTAACTCCAGTTCGAGGGGATTGATTATCCTCATTCATACATACAAGCAGGCAGAATACCAATGCACATAAAATAAAAATGAAAAATCATTTAAAAAGTCTACTTCCCACTAAGTTCTTGGCTGCTCCTCTCCTGAGCATAAGCAGCCACACACTGGCATCTTTCTCAGTAAATCTCCCAGGATACATAAAACCCTGTCTGTAAAAACAAAACAAAACAAAACAAAACAAAACAAAACAAAACAAAACAAAGGTCCAATGAGATGGCTAAGAAATCATGCCTGCTGGCCTGATTTCAACAGCTTAGACTCATATAGAAAGGAAGAGGACAACTAAGTCCTGAAAACTGTTCTCTGACTTCTACATACATATCCTTAGTGTACATACAGGTGGGTGTGCACGCATATACACATTCATACACACACACACACACACACACACACACACACACACACACACACAAACCAGAACAGTTTTAAAGAGTCTAGTCAGCAAATTGGGAAAATATCTTTACCAACCCTACATCCGACAGAGGGCTAATTTCTAATATATACGAAGAACTCAAGAAATTAAACTCCAGAGACCCAAATAACTCTATCAAAAGATGGGGTACAGAGCTAAACAAAGAATTTTCACCTGAGGAATATCGAATGGCTGAGAAATACTTAAAGAAATGTTCAACATCCTTAGTCATCAGGAAAATGCAAATCAAAACAACACTGAGAGTTCACCTCACACCAGTCAGAATGGCTAAGATCAAAAACTCAGGAGACAGCAGGTGCTGGCAAGGATGTGGAGAAAGAGAAACACTCCTCCATTGCTGGTGATATTGAAAGATGGTACAACCACTCTGGAAATCAGTCTGGCAGTTCCTCAGGAAACTGGGCATGATACTACCAGAGAACCCTGTTATACCACTCCTGGGCATAAACCCAGAGGATTCCCCAGCATGTAATAAGGATACATGCTCCACTATGTTCATAGCAGCCCTATTTATAATAGCTAGAAGCTGGAAAGAACCCAGATGTCCCTCAAGAGAGGAATGGATACAGAAAATGTAGTATATTTACACTATGGAATACTACTCAGCTATTAAAAACATTGAATTCATGAAATTCTTAGGCAAATGGGTGGAACTGAAAAATATCATCCTAAGTGAGGTAACCCAATCACAAAAGAATACACATGGTATGCACACACTGATAAATGGATATTAGCCCAGAAGCTTGGAATACCCAAAACACAATTCATATATCAAATGATGTCCAAGAAGAAGGAAGAACAAAGTATGGATACTCTGGTCCTTCTTAGAAGAGGGAACAAAATACCCACAGAAGGAGACACAGAGACAACGTGTGGAGTAGAGACTGAGGGAAAAACCATCCAGAGACTACCCCGCCTAGTGATCCATCCCATATACAGTTACAAAACCCAGACACTCTCATCGATGCTTGCTGACTGGAACCAGATATAGCTGTCACCTGGGAGGCTCTGCTAGTGCATGACAAACAGAGGGGGACACTCTCAGCCAGCCATTGAACTGAGCACGGGGTCCCCAATGGGGCAGCTAGAAAAAGGATCCAAGAAGCTGAAGGGGTTTGCAGCGCCATAGGAGGAACAACGATATGAGCCATCCAGTACTCCCAGAGCTCCCAGGGACAAAAACATCAACCAGATAGTATACATGGTGTTACACATGTCTCCAGATGCATAGGCAGCAGAGGATGGCCTTGTTGGACATCAAAGGGAGGAGAGGCCCTTGGTCCTGGAAAGGCTCAATGCTGCAGTGTAGGGGAATACCAGGACGGGGAAGTGGGAAGGGTAGATTGGGAAAGAGAGGGAGGAGAGATGGCTTATGGGACTTTGTGGGGGGGGGGGGGAACCAGGAAAGGGGAAATCATTTGAAATGTAAATAAAGAAATATAAATATATCTAATAAAAAAAGAAAAAGAAAAAATCCAATTAAAAATTATTCAATATTAAAAAAAAAAAGTCTAGTCTAACTTAAGATAGTATTTTTAGAGTCCACCTCAGACTACCAGGATAATCTAACATTGAAGCAAATCCTTTGCCCATTGATAGGTTCATTACCAGTTCAAGAGTTCACACACTGCTAGCTTAGTAAAACCCTTGACTTACTAAGAAACCATTCTCACCAGACATGTTGGTTCACACCTGTAATTCTAGGACTGTGGAGCCAGAGTCAGGAGGACTTTTGAGTATGAGGTTTGCCTTGACTAACCTCAATCAGTGCCAGGCATACCCAAGCTTCAGAGTGGAACCATGTCTCAACAAAACACACAACAAAATGAGTTGTGGAATATGGCTCAGAGGCAGAGCAATTACCTAGCATTCACGAGGCTAAAACATCGAAAAAAAATTTAAAAATTAGCACTGAGGCAAACCTTTCAGTTCTTTCAGTTATCTGAAAGACTTAGCAGTGTGAGGCAGAATAAATTGGGTTTTGAGAGAAGGTGTACTAGAGATTAGGCCTAGTGCTTCACACATACTAGCAAACTGCCACTGTGACACATATCCCAACGTCTCTTACTAATTTTCACTCACTAACTTACCTAGACTAGCTCTAAACTCTGCAACCCAGGCAGGCCTTGAACTTGCTTCCTTCCTCAGCTTTTCTAGTATCTGGGATCACAGACTTGTGGCACCACACCTGGCTTAAATAAGGTTTTAATAGTATATCCTTTCAGACTTCCTGGGTAATTTGCAGTATGCTTAGATAGGTCACAAAAGTCTGAGGTCTTGGACAACCAGGGCAACCAGAATTTTTCTACACCACCTTACCATCTATTACCTCAGCTCTGTTATATCTACCTAACTTTCAAGCTAGATCCTGAAAGCCACTCTGTCTCACACGTTTAGACAACTGAAGCACACACATTCAACCAGTTTCTCACTCTAGGTCTCAGATGACGAGCGGCCATGAGACTGCACAATAGTGGACTTGTAACCTCTAACCACAGAGGTCAGAGGTTACAGTGAGGACAGGGCAAGCCAGGCGAGGCAGAAGCTATGCTGAAAACGAACATCTTACCACTGCTGCGAGAAAGTTGGGTGACAGCTTTTGTGTTATTTTAGAACAGTTTGTGCTGATGAGATTTTTGTTGTGGTAACATTCCTCTAGGATTCCTCTAAGGGAACATTTTCTTCCTTTCCACTTTGACAAAGCAACTCAACAGAATGTGGGAAAAAGGAGGAGCGTTGACAACGATACCCAGAAATGTGCAGATCTTGTATTATATCAACATAATTTTTTGAGACAGGATCTCACTCTATAGACGAAGCTGGCCTCAAATTCATAGAGATCCTCCTGCTTCTGCCTCCCAAATGCTGTTATATTACTTTTCAAAAAAATATTTATTTATTTTAAACAGGGAATATCTGTTTTCCCTACATTGTGCCTGTGGCAGTCAAGAGGGTTGGATCCCCTGGAACTGGAGTTACAGTTGTAAGCCCCCACGTTGATACTTAGAACCAAACCCTGGTCATCTGTAAGACCAACAAATACTCCTAACCACTGAGCCATCTCTCTTGCCCCTACTACATCACTTTCTCAGTTGTTGAGCTTCCCATTCTCCAGTCTCCGGGCAATGCTAGAACAATGATCAGATATCTCTAGACCTCTTCCCTAGCATGAACATGGGTCTATTTGGCCCCCTGAAGGCCAGTAAATAAGACTAAAAATTTAGATACCTTGCCCAAAGTTGTTGGGCCTGTTCAGCTTTTAATTAACAGACTCAATAAGTACAGTACTTCAGCCTGGTTATCTAGGCCCCATTTTACTTCCCAATTTTTAGTTCAGTGATTTTCTACCTTGGTTCCTTTGTTTAACCAAACCAATCCACTATACTTAACATCACTCTGGTTCTCTACAACTCAGGTAACCATACCACCTCTATTCAGATTCTACCTGCCTTCCTCCTTGACTTCCTTAGACACTACTGAACATTACAGAAGAATCCCCTCCGCCAATCGAAGCAGAATGCTGCTTTCTACTTGCCCTGTCTTCAACGACAGAGGACTCAATATTTAACAAGCTGGTCTCCTCTATAAGAAAATATCTCTAACAATTAAGCAATTCTTTATCCCAGAAGAATAAACCTGGCTATAAATTTCTCTATATTGGTCCTGTTCTGTATTTAAAATAAAGGAAACAATACAATACATAACAGCATGGGCATTGAAATCAGATATAGGCCCAAATCTAGTATGTATCTTTAAGTAAATGTTTAAACTTTCTAGCATCTTCAGTTCCCTAATAATAAAAACAACTTCTGAAGACTGTTAAGAAAATTAGAGTAACTATGTAAAGAGCTTGATGCTGTCTCACATAGAGTAAGAGGTCAATCAATGACAACTAGTTCCACAGTTTTCATTATCATTTGCTTTAGAGAAGGTCTAATGTAGCCTCAGCCAGACTTGACTTGAACTCTCAATCCTCTTTCCTCCACATGCAGAGTGCTGGATGTGAACAGGACTGGATATGAGCAGGACTGAACCACAATGCTCAGCTAATTTTTCATTCTCAAAATCTGACTTAACTCCTTCTGTACTTGAAGTCAAATATATTATTACTTCAATGTCAGGAGTTTTATATGATAATTGACCAGTCTCATCACTGAGAAATGGTTACATCACAAAGGCTCTGACTTCTCAATGGATTATTGCTCTAATGGATTAATAACATGATGGTATTATGGAGAAGTAGGGTCTAATTGTAGGAACTACGCTGGTGTGTGTGGGTATAACCTAAGAAGATATGTCTTGTTCTAAGAACCTTCTGTTCTGTTTTCTAGTTGCCATGATGTGGGCATGTGCTCCATGAAATAGTCTGCCAAACTACAAGCCCGGAAACAATTCTCAAACAGTGAGCTACAATGACTCCTTCCTTCTTTCAGTTAGTCTTCTCAGATATTTTGCTACAACAACCAGAAACCAGTCACTTCTTTTTCAGACTCCAGTCTCTTTTACTGTAGTGAGAAAAGAATGTATATCCTAATCTGTCTTTTTGCTACCCTGTCTCCATACCTAGTACAGGGAAGGATACAAGTAGACATGTAATATTAATGAACTATGTTAGATGCTATTTATTAACATTTATAGTCTTCATCATTCATAACACTCCTCCCTGGACAGTCTCTTGCTGTTCTAAATCATTCTGATGATGTGACATCCAAAACTGGATATAAAACTCAAAGATAGACTATTTACAAAAAGAAGGGACTAGGCTTCTCTGTCCTAATGTATACTGCATCACTATTGAATATTTAGCATGGTCTAATAGCTTCAACAAACTCATAGCTTGTGCTGAGCTTGAAATAAGAAACCTTCACATCTTTCCTACATGATGATCTTTTACTCTGGGCTCTGCTGACCCAGAACTATAGTAATGCCAAAGGTACAACAGTAAGACAGCTCTTTTTTTTTTTTTTTAAGAGTTTTCTTCAGTAGTGAATTCTAACAGCAAAGCAGTTACAATGTCTTGAAAATTGGTATCCCAAATCACTCGTGTGCCTAAGAAAATAAAAGGAAATATTTTATTTTTTTTAAAAAGAGGAGTTTTCTTTCACTAGTTCTTATTAACTGGCTCCCATAAACTGTGTTTTTAAAAATAGACTGACCATCCTAAGATTTGTTTCTTCCTCCCAAATAAGACTATAAAACCCCAAAAGGTAGAATATGACTATTTTTGCCTTCTCTCTCACACACCAACAGAAGGCTGAATATAAATAAACATTTTCTTTCCACAGCAAGATCACATTAAAGACCCAGGGAAACTAGAGACCATCGAAGGAATCCCCTTCCTTCCTAAATAGTTAAGTCAGTGTTATGCTATCTACCAGTCAGCAAATGGAGACCTGTTCTGTTGGGCATCATCCCACCTAATGGGAATTAATTCCTACAAGGCATCAAGCATAGGCCATCTCTCCACACAGATCAGTCTATGCAGCTTTCAGGGATCATTTCACACACAGAGAGAAGAGCCATAGAAGGCAAAAAAGATTACCTCGTCACTTTCTTCCACATCCACATCACCATTGGCATCATCATCCATCAGCTTATGGATGTTGCGGACGGCCTCAAAGCTGAGCTTCTCATCCTCACTGTGGCATAGGGGCTTGTCAATCCGGCAAAACTCTGTATGGAAAAACCAAGGGACGACATTACTCAGAGCTGCCACTCAGCCCCCACCAGCCACTTGTGTCAGCAATCCTAGCTTCCACCTCCTGACTCCTCACAGAGGCATTCTAATCAGCTACATATACAGTGACATAAGTATCATCCGGCCCTTACCTGTCCCTTGGAAACTGTGCTGAGCTTCCCCATACACAAACGATGCTTTACCATTCTAATAGCTCTCCAGCAGACAAATCTGACTTAGGACTGGGCCTACTCTAGGACACTGGCAACAGCACAAAGAGCTAACTCACAAATCAGAGTGGAAAATCAAAAGGACAATATATACAGGAAAAAAGGTTGTACTCATTAATAATCAAGGAAATACATTATTTTAAATATAATTATTGGTCAAATAAACAAATGTAAATGCATATAACTAATTTTTTAGCACTAGAGCAATTTGAATGTCTAACTAAACATGATGATTTTCCTTTTTGTTTACTTTGTCATTAGAAACACATATAATATCAACCATAGCCTAACTAGGGAAGCCTCTCATATCAATAATGGAAGGTGACCTGTATTGTCCTTCCTGTCCTCCAGTGTAGTCTCTCCAGATTTACCCTTAGTTCTGCTATAGCCTACCCACAGCATCCCTCCTCTGAGCCCACCTGGAAACTCAGCCTCTTACTTTGTCACTAAAGGTACATACAATGCTTTCCTAGGTATTATGCAGATTTAGTAGGCTTTTTAAAATAGTGGAAATAGCTTACAAGGCTCTAGTGACCAAAGGCCTTGAGGCTGGACATTCCCTAAGATCATCCAGCACTTTCCCCAAAGACCTATGGCAACTGCAAAACATTTGTATTCCTACCAACAGGCTCTGATGTGTAACCTGAGCAGACAGACAGGTGACCTTTGCTGTGGGCATCCTCTGGCATAGAGGATTAAGGGGATGAGGTTAAGAGAGGACAAAAGTTTGATGTCCCACATAGTGTTAGAACTGTATCCAGAAAACCATGTCAGCCAAAATTTACAAATAACTCCTTCATCTAAGCATTTCCTAAGCTGTCTCCTTGTCCTCCCTAAGACCTTTTCTGTATCTTCCACACAGGGAAGCTTCCCACAGCCATCTGGAATACCATAAGAGATCCACTCACTTATCAATACATTTTTTTATCACAATGAAAGAACCCTGAATTAAATGTCAAAAACAGACACCAAAATCTCATCCTTAATCAACTATAAACTACGTGACATTAGACAAGTGGTTGACTACTTCATGCCTCCTTCTCTCATCTGCAAAATGAAGTAATAATCTGCTACATGCACGTTTTGTGAGAATTACATTAAACTGTATATATTAAAGTGCCTCTCATGCTAGGCATGGTGTTGCCCAGGCATAATAACAGAATCAGGAGCATTGGGAGTCTTGACAACTTAGGGAAACCAAAGCCAGGTTGGATGACATGAGATCCTGTCGTTACATTTAAAAAATTAATTTGAAAATAAATAATAGGGGCTGGAGAGATGGCTCAGCAGTTAAGAGCACTGACTGCTCTTCAGAGGTCCTAAGTTCAATTCTCAGCAACCACATGGTGGCTCATAACCATCTGTAATGGGATCTGATGCCCTCTGCTGGGTGTCTGAAGACAGCTACAGTGTACTCGAATACATAAAATAAATAAAAATTAAAATTAAAAAGAAAATAAATAATAACCCTAATATTCAATACATTTCCAGTATTCTTTCTTCCTTCCTGATGAGCAAATGAATAATTTCCATCTTCACATAACTGATTTTTACTGACAAAATTAGAAAAATCAAAGCAGTCTCAGTTCTATCTTAACATGAGTAACTAGTCCTATCACTTACATCATAGCTTCTTAAATTGTTGGTTACATAACTGAATGTGGGAGTTGAAAAGCAAAAGGTGGTGAGACAAAAAGGCTCTGAACATACAATGACCAAAAATTAATTCAAAATAAAATGCATAATGAATCTGAGCTGTTAGCATGTTGCATTGTACAACTTCACTGCAGCCGTGGTTCTGAACACACAGCATGCTGACTCTGCATAGTTCAGGCAATCACAGCACACAACATCAAGGAACCCCTACCTGAACATACCTCAGCTCAGATTTCAGACTTTGGTGGGGAGAAGGGCTGAGACAAGGTCTTGTTATGTACCTGGAACTCATTATATAGACCAGGTTGGCCTCAAACTCAAAAAGATCTGCCTGCCTCTACCTCCAGAGTACTTGAATCACAAGTTTAAGCCTTATTTTTTGAGACAGTCTGTCACAGAAACTGATGTTCACCAATTCTTCTGGGCTAGGTGGCTAGCTGGCCCCAGGCATCCTATTGTTACAGGTGTGAAGTAGAATTCCAGTTTTGTACACTTGTCTACCTAGAGTTACATAAAATATCTCAAGCAAAAAGAGGTCACATGTGGGAAAGATGTAAGAAGCCTGTACTAAGTGAATAGACAACTGATTCACTGTAAGACTCTAACAATGACCTGAACTTCCTCCACATTTATTTGCATCAACTAGTAACATTTGTCACACAGTGCTACACTGTCTTTTTAACATTATGCCACTTGAGGGTGATCTCCACCAATTAAGGTCAGCGCATCCCTAGCAGCAACCAAAGTCTAATTTCTTGATAATATGCTCTATAAAAAAAATTCTTTAAAGAATTCATTAATATAAACTCTAGGGGGAACAAAAGAAAATAACTAGAAGCAAAAAGATCAAGGCCCAAAATCTTGAACTTTTAGTCTCAGGATCTCTGTATACAGTCAAACTCTTTTTTTTTTTTTTTTTTTTTTTGGAGACAGGGTTTCTCTGTTTAACAGCCCTGATTGTCCTAGAACTCACTTTGTAAACCAGGCTGGCCTTGAACTCACAGAGATCTGTCAGCCTCTGCCTCCCAAGTGCTAGGATTAAAGGTATGTACCACCACACCCAAACTTTTTAGTCATAGAACTGTTTGATTCTATCAGAGGGCCAGCAAGATAGCTCAGCAGGGAAAATTGCTTGCTATGTAAGCTGATGACCTGAGTTCAATTCCCAGATCTCACAGGAAACAGAAAACTTAAGTTCTGAAAGTTTCACCCTCTGGTCTCTATACAAGCCATGGCATGTGCAAGTCTGGTCATATGCTTGCATGTGTGCACATGCACACACACACATGCACATGTACACACCATACATATATACAATGATAATAATTAGTTTTTTAAAGAAATCAGGTGTGGTGGCAAACTTAACAAACATTGGGAGGTGGAGGCAGGAGGATCAAGCAGTATAAAAGCAACTCAGCTATATAGGGAGCTCAAAGCTACATAAAACTGAAATCTGAAAGAAGAAGAAAAATAAGGAAACAGACAAATGTAAAAAAAGAAAAGAGATATTAATACAAATCTTCATGTTTATATATTAATTAGAGAACGTCCCTAACAAGTGAAGGAAAACAGCATGCTTAATGAAAACAAATTCTGTTTTCTGGGCTAGAGAATGCAGCTCAGTTGGCAGAGTGCACAAAGCCTGCAATCTCAGCACTTAGGAGGGAAGCAAAGTGGGAAGATCAGAAGTTCAAGGTCATTCTTAGGTACATATAGAATTTAGGCCTCCCTGGTTATGAGACTATAAAAACGTCTGAAAACGTCTGCATGTAAAGGGGAGGACTGTTTCATATTTTTGTATCTACCTTCACATTTAAGCTATTGTAATATAGCTTTCACTGAGGATCAAACACAGACATATAGCTAGAAAGGGGTGGGGGCTATTTTAATAGCTTTCTCAGATAAAAACTATAGCTATTCTCTGCTGTTTATCTAAACTTGACACATGGTCAGGGTTTAAGTTTAAGACTACCTGCAATGTAAAATCTGAAACTATATGAATAAACCTGTTGTACTCTGTAACATTCATATTCATTGATCTATCTTATACTTTGAATGAATCTTTTATACATGCATGGTTTTGTAATATGATACACAGCTCATTTGGAAACACTCGTTTCTAGATTCAAATGTTGACACATTGTATTTAGACAATATCAAAGCAGAATATTCAAATGTTGACACATTGTATTTAGACAATATCAAAAAATCATAATCATTAATGTCACCACAGATTTAATCAGAAAAACTGTCAAACACACAGTGACTGATAGAAATTTTCAGAAACTTAATTTTCACTTAGAAATTGGGATTTTACAATTGGCAACAGATATTATCAGTTGTTTTCCTTCGAGCAAAGCATTTATTTCAGTTTCAAGAAAATGTCATGTTGGGTAGTAATACTCAAATCTATAACCACAGAACACCAGGACACAGCTCACCTCCAGATTCAAGTCAGCCTGAAATCAAAATAAGGCCTTGTCTTAAAAGGGCTGGGGGAGCTGGGAAGAAAGCTCACCAGGTAAGAGCACTGGCTGTTCTTCCAGAGGACTGAGGTTTGATTCCCAGCACCTACATGGATACTAAGAACTATTTGCTAAATCTAGTTCCAGGGAATCTGATGCCCTTTCTGGTGCTTTTCCTTCAGATAACCATCAATCTTCTCCATGAAGCAGAGCTTTATTAAATTATGTCCCTTGAATACAGCATGTATTTACATATGTGTATACATATTAATCTTCATTTCTATTTTCAGGCACACATCTCCTAAAATCCTTGTAATTTTTCAAAATGCTAAGTATATCTTTGTATGCTAATGGCATATACTAATGCAACCTCTAAGCAGCATCAGGATCAGGGCTGGTCTTAAGAAAGGCCAAGCCAAGGTTAAAAGCACTCTCACTCCTCGACCTTCAGGAGGGAGTTGATAGTTTGATACCTGGAGCTCACATGGATGGCATGAGAGAACCCACTCCGGCGAGACACAAGCAGCTTCTTACTATGGCAGTGGAAAATAAAGTTCTTTCCCAAATGTCCAGATCTCTTTCTCTCCCCAAGGAAAGCTAGTCATTTACTGCTCACTGTTCCGTGCTTCAAGTACTTTGTACATACTTCCAGTGTATGAATTTCCATGTTCCAAGTTGTTCACATGCCACATCCAGAAAAGGGCAAGAACCAAGTTTAACTCATTTTATTCCCGAGAGTCCAGTCTGTCATCGCTGCTAACATTCTCCATGTCAAGCATAAAATCAGAACTGCTGGCTGGCTAACTGAATGAGTGAATAAACCCTTTCCCCCAGAAAGAGATCAAAAGTTTAAGACTGAGCATTAGCCCTGGGAAGACTCTCAGATCTGGCCAAGAACCAGAAGTTTCAGAGATAAAGTTACAGGGAAACTAAAGTGAAGATGGGGCAGGGGAGAGTAGATGAATGGACTGAATAGAGATTTGAAGATTATGGATACAGCTTTAGTGTTGAGAGGGGAAAGGTCCCCAGTGAAACACATAGCAAGTCTAGTCACCAAGGAGAAAGATAAGGTCACTGAGATGTGTACAACCCAGCCAATTTGAGAGATGTCCCTGCACTTATTAGAACACCATGTCCCCATGTCCAAGGGGGGGGAAAAAAAACCCAGTTCTTCTCAGCAGGAGGCAGGAATTCAGAAGAGCTTTAAAGCCTTTCTTCTGAACAAAACTGGCACTGCCTTCAGTTTTCCAAGCAGCACTGACAGTAATAACCCCAGATTCAAAACTCTGACCAAGCTTATTTCTCTCCCAGGGGTCATTTATCAAAAACAGAGTGGTGGCATATGCCTGTAATCCCAGCATCCAGGACAGAGAAGTAGGGGGAATACCACAAATTCCAGGCCAGCCTACTCTACATAGCAAGTTCCAGGCTAGCCAAGATTTCAGAATGATTCTCTGCTGTAAGCCACCTGACATGGGTGATAAGAAATAAACTGGGATCCTCTGTAAGAACAGTAAATATTCATAACCTCAAAACCATTTCCCCAGCCCTCCTTCTCATTATTCTTAAGCAAAACTTCAAAATTCTTCTTGTTTGTTTGTTTGTTTGTTTGTTTTTCTGGTGCTGAGAATTAACCCAGGGTATTGTGTGTACCAAGTAACTTCTCTATTATATGGCTACATTCCCAGCTCTGTGTGTACATATTTTCACTTAGCATGCATAAAATTAAATCACATTCCTCACCAGAGAATAAGATGTTCGAATTTTCAAGTGGCATTCTATTAAATGGATATAACACAATTTGCTTATCTGTTCACAAGTCTTTTTTTCCTGATACAAAGCTACTATGAACACTTGTACATATGTATCTAAATGAAGCTGTACTTGCATTTCCCTTGAGTATCTAGAAGTGGAAGTGCTTGGTTACACGAAAGGAGTATGTCTGACTTTTTGGCAACCCCACAGGTAGACCAACAGTGTCAACTAGCCTGGACCCCTGGGAGCTGCCTTGCTGGCCTCGGTGAGAGTGGATGAACCTAATCCTGTAAAGACTTGATGCTCCAGGTGGGGGGATACCTGGTGGGGACACCCTGTCAGAAGCGAAGGTGATGGAGGATGGAGGCAACATTTGGGATGTAAATAAATAAAATAATTGATTAATAAAACAGAAACTGTCAAACTTTTTCTAAAGTAGATATATCAGGAGAGGGTGTGGTGGATCACACATTTAATCCCAGAACTTGGGAGGTAGAGGCAGGTAGAACTGTTAGTTCAAGGCTAGCCTTGTCTACACGGAGATCAGAGCTATATAGTGAGACCCTGTCTCAAATATATATATATATATATATATATATATGTATATGTATATGTATGTATATGTATATGTATATGTATATGTATATGTATATATGTGTGTGTGTATGTGTGTGTGTGTGTGTGTGTGTGTGTGTATGTATACACACACTCAGAGCGAGAGAGTGTGTGACAAACTGTGCTGCATCACACTTCCCTCCTCCCAGGAACATATACTCTTGTGTACTTAGTGATGGTAACACTCAGTCCAGGTTGAGAACTACATAGAATTCATCTAGAAAAGATTCTTCATTCTTCCTTAACTTGAAAATCCTAACTCAGGCTGTCTTTCTCTGGTTAAACATTTTTTTTACCAAGAATCTTCCCTGTCATACCCGCCCTCCCAAACTGCACTAGGGGAACATAATATGTTGTCAGAAGTAACAGATACTTTTCATTTACTTTTTTCAATTGTAACTATTAGTCTTTTCCACTAAATACTGAGTTCCATGGTAGCAGAAATATTGGATGTCTTACTTTTGGCTGATTCTTGACTTCAAGCCAATACTTAGCACTTAGCAAAGTTTGTAGCACCAAGGTTAAACTTAAATAAACATTTGTCAAATGAACAAATGAATTCCCACAAGAAATTATTGAATGAAAATATTCAAACAGAAATGAATAAATATAGTAGTTACTCACAGAAATACTTTAGAAAGAAGGGTTGAGGAGATGGCTCAGCAAAGTACTTGCTGCACAAGTGTGAGAACATGAGCTCAGACCCCTAGCATCTACATAAAAAGATGGGTGTGATAGCACGTGCCTAGGACCCCAAAGCTCAGGGGTCAGGGGAATCCTGGGGAGTTACTGGCCAGCCAGTCTAGCTGAAAATGAAGTTCCCAGGTCAAGTGAGAGAAGTAATTGAACAAGTCAGACTGATGCCAACCTCCACCTTCCTCACTATGGAATGGGAACACACACATACACACAAAGTACAGATCAAAGATAGTGGGAACAGAAGGGAAGATAATCCAGGCAATGAAAGCCTGTAAGAATTCAACATAGTAACTTGGTATCTGATGTATTATCTAGGTACAGTGGTACACACTTATAATCTGAGCATTTGGGAGTCAGAGCCAAGAGAATCCCTCTCACAAGTTAACCAGCCTAGTCTACATAGCAAGTTCCAGGAAAGCCAGCAATAAGCAATAAGACTCCATCTCAAAATAGCAACATTGCCAGGCAGTATAATGCTCACCAGCCCAATAAGGGGTTGAATGTGGTAGGCATTACCAACTTCCCTCTGACTGCATAAGGCCTGTGCAGGGAGGTGAATGGATACCCTATGCCTAGTACTGTAAACCCAGCTAACAACCCAGGTCTAGAGAGGTCCCAGGCTCAAGCTCTAAACTCAGTGTTGATATTTAACTAAATTGGCATATCAGCAAACTGTTTTCTACATATCTATGCTTATGCACATAGACAAAAGCTGTTCCCATCCTAAATCAGAGAAACCTCTCCCTATACTGAAGGGCAATGAATGCAGAGAACCCTAGCTGCCCAAAATGCAAAAACTATGCACTGACTGTGGGCCCAGCCATAAACATTTAAACCAGCCCTTTAAAACTGAGGGAACATGGTTGAAGAGAGTCCAGAAAGTTTTTAAAAGCCAGAAAATAGAGTGAAGAGCTACAAAATGCTGTTCTGTAGACTTGGTTAACCATTAATCCCTAACAATTGTAGCAGCCCATACTGGGCCCACATAATACCCAATAAGTCAAGGAAAGGAGGGAGGCTCATGAGACACTGCTCTTTACCTCTGACCAAGTGGTCACAGACAGGTCTAAGAAAGGGCGAACACTGTCATCAGTTGTATCCCCATGGCTGAGAGTACCTGGTTCTAATGGGCAGCTCCAGTCTCACAGCTTCAAAGATGCCCTGGTTAATCTTATGAGTCACAAAACTAAACAAACAAGTGAAAGAGAGATTTGTGAGGGGAGTTGGGATGATGTAGACAGAGCTTGTACAGGGCGGGGTGAGAGTTGTCACTATTCAATATGTCGATCAAAATAGAGAGCCACCGTGCTTGTGCCACCTAATAACCAAACTCCTTCTCCTCATAAAAGGAAGCTCCAAACAATAACTAGGGCCAATTAAGTACTTTCTTACTTACTTACTTACTTAAGTGACTTACTGCTTGGTTACAGAGTCTCCTGATCTTTACAATTGCTTTGCTTTTGAATACAATTTCTTCTAGCTACTTTGCAGTCTTTGTGTTGTGCCTGTATTACAATGCTTTGAAAAAGACACCAAGTATTTGGAAAGATCTAATCCAAACACTGACCACCAATTTATTCTTAGATAAAAAAGTGGTCAAAAGTTCCTTTCTCACTAGGCTGTTTTTTTGTTTGTTTGGTTGGTTGGTTTGGTTTGAGACAGGGTTTCTCTCTCCCTGGCTGTCCTGGAACTCACTCTGTAGACCAGGCTGGCCTCGAACTCAGAAATCCGCCTGCCTCTGCCTCCCAAGTGCTGGGATTAAAGGCATGCACCACCACTGCCCAGCTCTCTCGCTAGGTTTTAAAATGAGTTGACAGGTCACTAGAGAAGAACACTTAGTCCTGGGACACTGTGTAAGAAAGAAGGGAAAGGACCAAGAACAAAAGAAGACACCTCTAAGAAAAGAGAAGAAACCCCAACCTTCCGCTGGATGAGAAACCCTCACCAGGTGACTCTTAGCCTCAGCATTACATTCTTTCCCTCCTTTTTTTCTTCAAACTTTGCTCTCACAAGAAGCCTTCTTCAAAAAGAAAATGGCTAATCCCTACATGGAGTCCTCACCAGACAGGCCATGACCTCAGTATCATGGGTTCCTTCTGCATTCTAATTGCTTTTGCCTACACCTCAGTCTCTCTGACTGTAACTACTGCTAAGCAGCCCATTTTCCTGCCTTTTGTCTCTGTATCCTTCCTGACTGTAAAAGTATCTGTCCCCAGTTCAGTGCTCACACACTGAAATATCCATTTCAGCTTTTCACTTAACACTTTTAAGTAATAATTTGTTGGAATCAGAACTAGTCAAGCTAGTCAAAGGCACTAGGAAGTCAAAATAATAAAACCGTCTTCTGACTTCCTGAAATACATTCTGAATTATAGAAATGCCAAATGTGCATCTTTAAATTCTGACTTTCATACAAATTGACTACTATGCCCAAGTATTAGTTTTTCTCTTTCTCCCCACCCTGTTATTTGCTTTCTTTATGTGTTTGTTTGCTTAAGACAGGGTCATAGGTAGCCTTAAACTCACTATGCATGTCAGACTTGAACTCAATATGTATCTCACAACATTTCTCTCAGCTCCCTAAGTACTGGGATTACAAGCATCGGCTACTATTAGGCAGGATTAGTTTTATCTGAAAAACAAGCAAGGTCCTTTGAAAAGCAGTAACCCTACATCAATGTTAGTTGTTCATTTGTCAGTTCTCCATGTTCTACTTTACAAGAGCAGCCTTTGATTTTTCTAGTGTTTCCCTGTATCTAGCCAAGCACTAAGCAACACAGTTCCTGATGTAAGAATAACTTAAAGTTGTATACATTCTTTGAAGATTTGCTTTTCCCAGCTTTGGGGTACCACATGCCGCAGGTCTTTATATGCTAAAGCTTTCTATGCCAAGAAAAAAGGCCAATCTCAGAGGAATTAAATCAACACACTTGTTCAAAAACTACCCCAAGTTCTCTGACTTGGAGGCTGACCCAACATTCTTGTGCCCAAGCCAACACTCGTCAGAGTCTGGGACAGCCATAATTAAAGACAACACGAGACAGATTTCTACTGAGAAAAGTTTTATAAATGTGTTAGAGACCTAAGGACAGACCCAGCTATGGACTGTGCACAGTGCTAACAAAACATGTTTAACCTATCAGTGAATATATATATTCAGGTTCAGAAATAAGGAGGAGGCTGGTCCCAACAACTATCAAGTCTCAATCACAACAGTACCAAAAGCACAGTGACAAATGCCTTGAAGACATTAATACTGAAGAATCAAACACACACCATAGCATGAGGTAAAAAAAAAAAATGTGGATTCCAGTTTCCATAGCAATAGGAAGATGGACTCAAATCTCCTGGATGTGCTGTTCACTAGCATACCAAAGAACACATTACTAAAATCCCCAAGAGACCATAACTAGGGAGAGAGTCACATTACTTTTATACTCCACACAAACTTCTACTCAAACAATAAAAGGTCAACGGATCCCCAATCTTCTCCTAGAAGATAGCCAAGAACATTTGTTGAAAAGCTTTCCCTTCGGGGCCAGGCGGTGGTGGCGCACGCCTGTAATCCCAGCACTCTGGGAGGCAGAGGCAGGCAGATTTCTTAGTTCAAGACCAGCCTGGTCTACAGAGTGAGTTCCAGGACAGCCAGGGATATACAGAGAAACCCTGTCTCGAAAAAACCAAATCCAAAAAACCAAAAAAAGAAAAAAAAAAAAAAAAGCTTTCCATTCAAGATGATAACACTAAGAAGCAGCTGCGGCCTACGAGTGACTTTCTTTACCATGGCCTTTCTCAGTATGTGGCAGAGTGAAGACCTAATGAGTGAGGACCATCCAGAAGGAATGTGCCTAAGCCTCCTTAGAGATCTGCTTCCTCATCCCCACAAGTCAAACCTGAGTTCTGAAGGTCAGGCCTCCACTACAAAAGCCATCCCAATCAAGATAGCTTAGTGGAGGTCTCAGTGCCCTAGACAAACACAAAACTCTCATCAATGATCTGTCTGTCTCCGTTTCTTTCAGACTCATTCATCCCTTATCAAGTAACCATAATTTTTCTGAAATTTAAATTTTCTAGATTTTGTTCAACAGAAGAAAAATTATTTGTAGATATGCATGTGCACACACACACTATACAAGTAACCTGAACAAGATCAAGAAGAGTGTATCAATGCCAATATCCTGGTAGTAATATTCTATTACAGTTATTTTCCTTTTTAAAAAAAAAAAGATTTATTTTAATGTATCAGTACGTTATCACTATTTTCAAACACACCAGAAGAGGGCATCAGATCCCATTAAAGATGGCTGTGAGCCACCATGTGGTTAATGGGAATTAAACTCAGGACCTCTGGAAGAACAGTCAGTGCTTTTAGCTGCTGAGCCATTTCTCCAGCCCTACAGTTTTTTCCAAATTGACACTGTGGAGAGAAACTGTAATGTTTCCAAGTGTTGTCTCTATACTACTTAAAACTGCATGTAAATCTACAATCATTTCAGTGAAAGTCTTATTTTTTCTAAAGATTTCATTTGATTTATGTGTGTATATCGGAGTGTATAGCATGTGCATGCAGGTTCCCAAAGAAGCCAGAGTGGATGTCAGAATCCCTGGAACTGGAGTTACAGGTGGTTGTAAAATGCCTGACATGGATGCTGTAAACTGAACTTGGGTCCTCTGGAAGAACAGGTGCTCTTAACCAGCGTGCCATTTCCCCAGCCTGTAAAATTTTATTTCTAAAACACATCTTCATTGATGAAATTCAAAAGTCCTATAATAGTATTTCAAAGAGTTTGATATAATAATAGTTATTGCATGTCACATATGATAGTACATACCTATAATTTAAAACCTTCAAAAGCTGAGGCAGGAAGCCTTTAAGGTCAGCTTAGCTAGCTCTCATCTCAAAACATCTTTTAGCATACACTGATTGCCTCATGGACATTTTTCAAGGCTTCAAATGCTCTGTAATATAAGGGTTGCACTATTACCCTTCTCTTCTGCCACTCACATACACCCTACATTCCCACCATTACCAATTACTTTCCATTTCATAAATGAGCAAGGTTCACTTGCTGGCTTTGTAGGGCTTCTTCTGCCTACAGAAACCTCGCTGCATTCCATGCCTAACAAATTTCTACTCAAATAATCTACTAGGGCTTTTTCTACTTTTTAGGGGCTTCTCTACACTGACAATTAAGGTTTGGTTAGAAGTTCCTAATCTATGTTTATGTTCTTTAAGGCCTTGAGCTGCTATTATAATCTAAAACACTCATTTGAATTTTTCTGCCTGTT
Organism: Apodemus sylvaticus; assembly: GCF_947179515.1. Classification (NCBI taxonomy): domain Eukaryota; kingdom Metazoa; phylum Chordata; class Mammalia; order Rodentia; family Muridae; genus Apodemus; species Apodemus sylvaticus. Next base: position 103,476,453 of record NC_067472.1, read on the forward strand.
TCTATCTGTAAAATAAAGAGAATGTAGAATCTAATTCATGGGGTGTGAGAATTAAACAAACTGATACACACAAAATACTTCAACTCAAGCACAGCATATAATAAGCATTTGACAATATCCCATGTTCTTTTGTTGTACTTGTCCATCTAACCACTAACAGGTCTGTGGCAGTTCGATGAGAATATTCCCATAGGCTCATATATTTGAATGTTTGGTGTCTAGTTGGTAGAACTGTTCAAAAAAGTAGGAGGTGTTAGAGATATGTCTCCTGAGGTGGACTTTGATGTTTCAAAAAACCCTGACAGGCCGTGTGTGTGTGTGTGTGTGTGTGTGTGTGTGTGTGTGTGTGTGTGTGTGTGTTTCCCTACACCCCCCAAATGCTTAATGCTTCCTGCTTAAGAGATCAGATATGTCTTCAATTGTTGCTATAGCACCATGCCTTCCTGTCTGCCTGTCACCATGCTCCTCATGATTATGATTATGAGCTCACCGGTGCTCTGAAACTGTTAGCAAGCACCCAGTTAAATACTCTCTTTTATAAGTTGCCTTGGTCATAGTGCCTCTTCACAGTAACAGGAATGTAACTAAGACTAAGTCAAAGCAAGAACTGGATTTGTATTCATCACTACTTAAGCACATAGTAGATGTTAAATGTTTTGGAAATTAAGGGAGCTAAGACTAGAATAAGTTGATAGAATCTAAATCAAAGTCCTGTAATAGAAATGGGGATTTAGAGAACAGAGCACTGTTGCTAAGAACAGGAACTAGAATGGGTTAGGGCTAAGAATAAAATAAGCACTTATGGAAAATAAACACAAGAAAGCCCTGCTAGAGATTGAGAATTTGGAGACATAAATTGAGAATCCTAATTTTTATAATCTAAACTGACTCAAGCCAAACCAGGCATGGAAGCTCACACCTATGACCCCAGCACTTGGTAAGACAGGTGGAAGATTGCTGTGAGTTTGAGGCTAATCTGCACTATACAGTGAGTTCTAGACCATCCTGGGTTAAAAGTAGAATAAATGGAAAAAATATCAAAGGAACAAATAGAACACAACTTTCCATCCATTCCTCTTCTCCATACAACTTACACAGTCATACCCTAATATTTAAAAAAAAAGATTGTTATCACATACAAAATTCACATTAAACAAAACCATCAAATGATCATCCTCCCCTACATAGTGTTGGCCTACATAAGACCATAGATAAGAAAAAGTGCTATATATTATCCTAACAGAGGCAGAAAGTTCAGTAGTTTCAAGGCCAGCCTGGGCCACATAAAACCCTATCTTAAAAAGCAGAAACAATAAATAACAATTATTATATAATTGCATTTTTCTAATTAGATTCTTTTAGTTCGGAGACCACATTCCTTACACCATTATATTTCTGATGCCCACAAGTTATCAAACTGGTAAAAATTTCTTGAATAAGAGTCTATGCATTTGAATAGTAGATTGGCCATATTCAGTAGTAATTTTAGGACCATGAGCAAGAGATTTGTGTAGATCTTAGTTTATCTGTTAAATGAAGTCATAATCTTTGCCTTGAGTGGCTGGGTGAGAAATAAAGGAGTATAATATGCCAGGCAGGGTATTAATGTCATTCCTCTGCACACCAGACTGCTGTGTGACAGATGGGACCCAGTAATCCACTAGTCACTGTATTACCCACACAGTGGGCTGCTGAATCTGGAAATATTTGTGAGATGGTATTTTCTGAATATTTAGTCTATGACAAAGTAAGGAAACAGTATATCGGAATTATATTTAACATTTCTGTCCTGCCTGCCTTTCTCTCTTTCTACTTCCTCTTCTTCCCTCTTCTCTCTCCTCTCATCTCTCTTCCTGTTTTCCTCTTCTTTTCACATTCAACAGTTTTGTGTAGAACAGCCTGCTTTCAAACTTGCTGTGTAGGTGAAGATGGCCTGGACTTCATCCTCCTCCCTCTACTCCCGAACTCTGGGATGACAGGCCTGCACCACCAGTGCCCAGCAAGGTTTTAGCCTTAGGTATCTGCCTGTCTTCTTTGTTCTTGCTTGGATTTTGAGTTCCTAAAATAGCTAAAATTTTTATTTATTTATTTATTCCTCTTACTTTTCCAAGTGTCTTAAACAAGAGTGGCTTCATTAAGACTCCTTTAGGAAGACTCTGGTTCTTCTATCCTTTGTTAGCTGGTAACATATCCTGCTTGGGATTCAGTTTCCTGGCTTGCTGTACCCTTTCCAGGGCTAAAACAGCATTTCTGGTGATCATTCCAGGTTATGTTTGCTCTGAGCAGTGGGAAGCATGCTGCTGAGAAGTGGAAGACTTGGGTCCCAGTACTGGCTCTGTCCCTGTCTGAAACATAGCCTCGGGTGAGACGCTTGTTCTGAGTCTTAGGCCTCTCATCTTTAAAATGAAGAATGCTAACTAAATCAGTGATTTCTAAGTGTCCATACATTCTGTATTCAAGTTTAAGCAAATTTTTTCTTCTGGGGGGACTCTTGGTATTTTTATCAGCAAAACAAGTAGGTTGGCCTAGATAGAAACCAAATCTAGCCTAAATATACTCTCATTCTTAGTGATTTGGTTTTTTGTTTGTTTGTTTTTTGTTTTGTTTTGTTCTTCCTTTCTGGAGATTTCTGACAGTTAAGAGCATGAACAGGAAACCCTTGAACACTTCTAACTTGGCAAAGTTTCCTGCTCCCTCTGAACCTCGTCCCAGCCCATTTCCTGTGTTTACAGCAGTTGGGTTTTGTACTTAGTGACAGGCCTGGCAGGTCATACTTCACTGGCGTCTCCACAACTTGTTACAAGGTAGAACAAAATGAGTGCCAATTTAAGAACCAGGAGGCAGGGTTTCAGTGACCTCCTCTGTACACTTCAGCTTCCTCATGGGAAAAGACAGAAAGCTTAACTGGTGCTTTTTCTTTTTCTTTTCTTCTTTTTCTTTTTTTCCCTTGATATTGGAAGGTAAGAGGATTTGTCTATCTTCGTGAATTGACCCTCTGTTTAATCTGTTTCTTCCATTCTCTATCTTGGAAAGAATTGAGAAGGCTCCATTTGCCTTATAATTTTATATATTGGACAATGTAAAAGGAAGAAAACAAGCCAAGTAGCCAGGTGCAGTGGACTGCACCTATAACCCCAGAACTCAGAGGCAGGTAGATTTCTTTGAGTTCCAGGCCAGCCCAGGAGTTCCACACTAACCAGGGCCACATACTGAAACTCTATTCAAGTAAAAAGAGGAAGAAGTAGCAGCAGGCTCCACCATGACCAAACAGCTTTATAAGAATTCCTGCAGAGAAGACTTAAGGTGGAAAGCTGTTATCACAGAATTGCCCTACAAATTAACTCTGTGGTTTGTAACCAAGTAGACACCATATACAATCATTCTTGTCAAGATTCTGAAGACAGGGCCTTTAACCCCAGGACTTGCAGGACAGAGGCAGGCAGATTTCAGTGAATTCAAGACCAAACTGGTCTACATATTGAAACTCTATTCAAGTAAATTCTAAATAGCAAGTATTACATAAAGAGACCCTGCATCAAAATAAAAGGGTGGGGGACTCTGGGGATGGACCAGTAACCCAATAGCCCAGTTCCATCACTGTTTCCAACATCTGTGTGGTCAATAATTTAGTAGATTGGGTCTCAAGGAGAGGATAGGTAGAAATGCTCAACACCATTCCTGATTCTGTTTTCCTTTCTTCCTTTTCTCATTTTTGCAATGCTTGACTGTGTACGTCCATATCTATGTGTGGTTTGTGGTGTGTGTGTGTGTGTGTGTGTGTGTGTGTGTCTGTGAGTGTGTATGTGCTTGTACACACACATGTACACGCACCCTGTACATTCATGAAGAGACCACAGCACCCTGTACATTCATGAAGAGACCACAGGAGAACCTCTGGTTTCTTCTTCTACTGTTCTCCACCTTATTTTTGAAGTTGGGATCTTTCACTCAACCCAACCTTTGCTGTTTTGGCTAGGCTGGCTCGTCAGGGAGCTCTCAGGACACATTTGTCTCTATTCTTCTCCTTCACGGCAGGGAGGTTACAAACACACTCACTCATGCCCAGCTTTTACATAGATGTTGGGTATTCAGACTCAGGACCTCTTGGTTCCTTAGCAAGTGTCCTTACATACTGAGTCATCTCCTTAGCCCTTTCCTCTCTCTTATATCCAGTTACAATGTACTTAATTCTGTTCTTAGAAGTAAGTAAAATGATGCTGAGGTTTGTCTGTCCTAGGGCATGAACAAGTCATCTTGTTCATAGGACAGAATTTGGTTATGGCTAGAAAAATCTTTATGAAATAGTACCTAAGCCAGACTGAGTTCAGAGTTCTAACCTCATGACAGATAGGACCAGTTAAAGGTTTTCCCAGTAGTAACAGAATTTTCCTTGGACTTTGCAGTAAGAAAGTCTTAAATACAAAAACCATTCAGAAACAACAGGTAGTCTTGCTCTAGAGTTCAGTTCATAGCCACAACACTATACTATACTAAAGACTACCAGAAGAGCTTTTATACACATCTAACCATGGAGGCATGATTTTAAAACCATTGTCATAGCTGGACACAGTAGAATATACCTGTAGTCTCAGCTACACCACAGAGATTAGGTTGTAGAACTATTTGAGCCCAAAGGGTTAAAACTAGCATGGACAACACAGTGAGACCTATTTCACGAATATACTAGGAATTAAACCCAGGACCCTGTGCATGCTAGGGAAGTACTCTACAACAACCCTTGAGTTTTGGAGAAAACATTTCCTTGTATATGCTAATCTTGAATTCATGATGAACCCCAGGCTATCCCTGAGTTCTCAAACTTCCCCCTAAATTCTGGGATCACAAACATAGGCCACTATGCTTATCTAAAATTTATTTTTTGTTGTTTTTATTACTTTTGATTTGGATTCTTTTTTGAGATAGGATTTTATTTAGTCCAGGCTGTCTTCTTTCTAACTCTTGGCCTTTCCACACCCATTTTCCTGACCTGGGATCAAAGGTATGTGCCACCATAACCAGGGTTTGTCTTTTGTTTTTTACAGTATTAGGAATTTGAACCCAAAGCCCCAGACATGCTAGGCAAATATTCTACTGATAAGATACATCATCAGCCTTGAGACTTCATCTTTTTTTTTTTAAAGATTTACTTATTATATGTAAGTACACCGTAGCTGTCTTCAGACACCAGAAGAGAGCATCAGATATCTTTGCGGTTGGCTGTTAGCCACAATGTGAGTGTGGGATTTGAATTCATGATCTTTGGAAGAGCAATCGGTGCTCTTACCCACTGAGCCATCTCTCCAACCCCCTCCCCCCTTTTTTAAGATTTACTTATTATATAAGTACACTGTAGCTGTCTTCGGATGCACCAGAAGAGGATGTCGGGTTCCATTACAGAGGGTTGTGAGCCACCATGGGGTTGTTGGGATTTGAACTCAGGACCTTTGGAAGAACAGTCAGTGCTCTTAACCGCTGAGCCATCTCTTTCCAGCAAGACTTCATATTTTAAAAAGGAAAAACAAAAAAACCTTAACCAAGCTAGGTGGTGCTGGCACACACCTTTAATCCCAGCACTCAGGAGGCAGAGGCAGGCAGGTCTTTTGAGTCTGAGTTCAGCAAGGTCTACAGAGGCTGTCTTCCAGGACAGCCAGCTACACAGAGGAACCCTGTCTCAAAGAAAGAAGGAAGGAAGGAAAAAAGGAAGTAAGAAAAAGAATGAAGAAAGGAAGGAAGGAAGGAAGGAAGGAAGGAAGGAAGGAAGGAAGGAAGGAAGCAAGGAAGAGAGGAAATCCCTGCCCAGAGACATACTCTTAATGCTAGTCCAAACGTTTGTTTACTCTTCCGCTTTATTTCCACTGAGTCTTGCATGCGCCTACAGGTTGACCCAATGTATGACCTGATTTTTGATTCAAAGTTTGCTGTGCTCTTTCTTCTTCCCTCAAAATGTTAATCAGCCTTTCAGATCCAGGTCCTCCTTGCAGAAAGAGTGAGGTAAATAGGTCTTCCAATAGTTTTCTGCCAACAACACGTCAGACACTGTATCCATAAATTTAACTTTTATTCTCCTGTAATTGTTGTCTCCAAGGTTTATTGTCTCTGTCTGCTAACCTAGGCCTGGTCCTGGAAGCTTTGAGCCTCTGTACAATCTTATCTAGGCCTAGAACGTTTTCAGTCTCAGAGACTTACTGGTGGATACACTCACCCTTTCTAGTTCTTTCTGAGCTCTGGTGACAAGTTCAACTCAGCTGTTCTGGCTCAAATTCCTCTCCAGGCTGACTGACTAAATCTGGCTTCTCTCTCAGCTCTGACTTAGTTGTTCTGCTTGGCCTCATACTAACTTTGGCGATCTGTTCTAATCTTCTAGCACCTCCTTCTCTGGCTTGTTCTGTCTTCACCTGTGTCTAGCTTGTTCTCTTTCTGCAGCCTGTCTCTGCCCAACTGTCCCAGTAAAACTGCCTCCTTCCCTTTCTGTCTCTCTCTGCCCTGACTTTCAAGTGGCTTCCCTTTCCTCTCTCTTCTCCTCTGAGAGTTGGGCATATCATATTCTGTCTCATTCTGTCAAATCTTTCTCACTTTTTCTGCCACTTAATTAGACATCACTTTCAAACATTATCTTTGTTGTTTGGGATTAGGTTAGTTGTTAGGTGTGTACAAAGGGCATGTCTGAATTCCAGACAGAAGGATTAAAGGTGTGTTATGGCTGAGCTACACCACAATTAGAAAGTCTTTTTTCCAGTAAATAACACAATCTCAGAGTTCACAGTGTGATCAAATATTCTGCAACATATATCTTTTCCATATTATCTCATTTAATTTTCTTAGCCTATGGTATGAGTATTATTGTCCCTATTTTGACAAAGAAAAGGCAGGGGGCAGTAAGATGGCTCCTCAAGAAAAAGTGGTTAGTATAAAGGCCTATTAACCTGAGTTCAATCCTCAATAACACACATTATACCCATAGATCAATGCACCTCTTAGCCCTCATCTGAGAGGCTTCTATTTGCAGTAGATGCTGATTAACACAGACACCCACAACTAGCCAAGGGTTGGTAAGAGAATAAGAGACCTCAGAATGGTCAACCTTCAATGGAATATGTGTACTGTACCACCCTCCTACAAAGGCTTAGAGAATTATTGCAGAAGAGGAGTAACAAGAGTGTGGAACCAGAGGCAGCAGGTGACAACTGGAAACAACTGCTCATATGAATTCACAACAGTTGTGAAAACATACATAAAACTTATGCAAGTCCAAGCGATACCAAATCCCAGCATGCAGATGGAAAGTTGGACAATCCTATTCTTTATGGATCCACTGGCAATTGCTAGCAACTAAGAAAGGGAGAAACAGTTTTGTCTAAGAGTATGGCCCTTGGTAAGTCAACTATGCTCAACTGGAAGACCACACACACATCCAAGAATATTTAGTCTTGGTCTTAAAGGGTTTTTTAAAAATAGGATACAAACTTGTATGAAGAGAAAATGGTGCTGGAGCTGGGAAGAGATGGTAGAGAAGGGGTTAATATGATCCAAACTCTCAATATGATACAAAACTCTCAATAAAATTTGAGGAAAAAAAGTTGGATAGTGTAGCAAACATCTGCAGTTCCAGCACTCCTATGGAAAGATAGGCAGGAGGGATAAGAGATCTGCCCAGAAGCTAGCAGGCTAGCCATCCTGGGATACATAGTATAGCACAATAGAAACAACAGAAGAAAACCTGACTCAATAAGGTAGAAAGAACTGACTGCCAAAAACTGTTTTCCGATTTCCACCATAAATAAGCCTGTACACACAAATATATGCATACAACAATAATAAAATTCCTTTTAAATTAATGATTTACTTATTTTTATTTCATGTGCATTGGTGTTTGCCTGCATGTATGTCTGTGTGAAGGTGTGAATTACAGTTGAGCTGTACAGTTCCATGTAACCAGCTGAGCTGCCATGAAGGTGCTAGGAATTGAGCCTGGGTCCTCTGAAAGAACAGCCAGTGCTCTTAACCATCTCTCTGGCCCCAAATAAAATTCCTCAAAAGAAAAAATTAGTTTATAATGTTAGCTTGCCAGTGGCACACAATACTAAAGCACATATTTGTTCCATTGTACCTTCTAAGTCCCCAATTATCTACATATGTATATACTTGTATGTGCACAGTTTAATTTTGTATTTTGTTAAAAGTTGCCTCAAACTCACCATTTATATGTCTTATGTCCCCTACCTGAACTCCGATGACCTCTATCCTCACCTCAAGGCCTTCTCCTAAAGCACTTAACAGTAATTATAGACATTTACCATCCCCAAATTGATGGGTCTGGGCTCACCAAGAAGAAAGAACTATTTTGTTCTAGGTAAAGCTGCTAGCAGCTGTGCCTTAATCATATATAACAATTAACTAATTTATTTTAGGGCTAAGGAAAAGGCTCTCTTAATGGAGAAGATCACATATTGAAAATTATGAGTCACCCTTGTCAACAATGATATGAAGATTCCAGAAAACAAGTAACAAAAAAAGAATTTCAGTAGGTGGAATGTTTTTCCCCTGCCCACTCAGGGAGATAATGGTCTCTCAAGAGTGCACACAGCTTCAGCTACAGAACAAGGGAATTCCCAAAGAAAAAGTCCACAAAGACCAGCTAACTGAAACAGTACTCAAAGGCAGGCTCCAGGGGGCTTGACATAATATGACTGAGGAAACATAGAGTCTAGACTCTGGTTCTGTGCCATTCATTTATTCAGTAAATGTTGAGAGCACTAATGATACCAATCAATCTAAAATGTAATTTGAACAGTTAACTTATTTAACATATCTGGGTTTAAATTTTCTAGCCCAACTTCACCACACATAGTTTCTTAGTCAGGGTTTCTATTCCTGCATAAACATCATGACCAAGAAGCAAGTTGGGGAGGAAAGGATTTATTCAGCTTACACTTCCAAATTACTGTTTATCACCAAAGAAGGTCAGGCACGGAACTCACACTGGGTAGGAAGCAGGGGTTGATGCAGAGGCCATGAAGGGAAGTTACTTACTGGCTTGCTTACCCTGACTTGTTCAGTCTGCTCTCTTATAGAACCTAAGACTACCAGTCCAGGGATGGCACCACCCACAATGGGCCCTCCCAACCTTGATCCTTAATTAAGAAAATGCCCCACAGCTGGATCTCATGGAGGCAGTTCCTCACCTGAAGCTCCTTTCTCTGTGGTAACTCCAGCCTTTGTCAAGTTGACACACAAAACCAGCCAGTATATATAGAAATTCCAAGCAGAAAAAAGAAACTAAATAGACAACAAATACAGTGACAGGAACAATTTGTAGAAAACTAGAAGACCAGTGTCTATACTCACCTTCACAAGGCAAATGACCTTGAGTTAGTCTCCTGCCTACTGTGGTCCTGTGTTCCCATCTATGGAATGAAGATAGTCTCATAGTTTATTCCTTGACAATGTTAGGAAATAGTGGTTTGTGACATATGTCTCTAATGTCAGCACTCTGAGAAGGAGAGGCAGAAGCTTCCCAAGTTCTGAACCAGCCTAGGCCAGAGTGAGACCTTGTTTTAAAAACTAACAACCAACCAACAAAGTGTCGGCCTATGAGACATCTCAGAGCACACCAGTGCTCAGTAGGACAGTGCCTCATCCTTGCAGCTACCATCATGTTGGCAATGCTTTGGTAGTCCTGGTCTAGCTATCACGGGGAATTTGTTCCTTTCCATTTTATCACCTTGCACAGCCCTCAAGGGCCAAACCTGTGAATCAAAAGATCCAGCTGCCAAGACAGGCTCATTCCTGGCATTTCCTCCCAACACATTCCCTGGGTCATGTCCAGAGCTTAGAAGAGCAGCACAGGGTGAAGGGCAGGTAAGAAGAGCAAGCAGAAATGACATCTGCTCTCTCTGGACAGCAGCAGCTACAAGATGTGTGAAACAGTTGGAGGGCCTTGGTGACAGACACTACGACAAACTATGGAAGAGACGCTTCAGATGATGACAGTGTATAAGATAATATATGAAACAGTCTACTTCTAGTTTGGACATCAACACACAGATGTGTGGTGAATTTAATCATTCAAACCGCAGACCCTTAGCTTGCTCAAAATAGCTTCTTGCTCTTAAGAAGTTCAAGATGGACATGGTACATACTTGTAAATCCAGACTGGTTGTCAACTTGACAACATCTGGAATTAACTAAAACCCAAGCAACTAGGCACACCAATCAGAGATTTTTCTTGAGTGGATCACTCGGGGTCAGAAGACCCACTCTGAATCTGGATGGACATGAAGGAAGGGAGCTTTGGCTTTTTTGTCGCTACTGGACCACAGACTATAAGCTACTATAATGAATTATTACATACATGTACATACACACACACACAATCAGTTCTATTCTTCTAGAGAACCTCAACTAATACACCAAGATTTAGGAGACCTCAAGTGAGAGGTCATCTTGAGCTACACAGAGATATTGCCATTAAAAAATTAAAAATAAAATATGTATAAGATGTGGGGAGGAAGGCAGACAGCTACACAAATAATCATAGTACAACAAAAGATTGGGTAAAGTGATGTGAAGTCATAAAAGTGAATGTGACTGCCTCTTTTTAAAAAGTAGCTCAAAGGTGGTAACATTAAAAAGGTGACGTGCAACATAGTCTTGAAGGAAGATTTAAGAACACACAGAGTATGTGGGAAAAAGAGAAAGTTGTCCCTGATGGAATGAAAAGAAAGTATAGCAACTCAAGATATAAGAAGTCCCATGGACTAGAAAGTAAGCACGGTAGTTAGGAGCACTTGCTGTGTAACTTTGAGGTCCTGTCTTAGTCAGGGTTTCTATTCCGGCACAAACATCATGACCAAGAAGCAAGTTGGGAAGGAAAGGGTTTATTCAGCTTACACTTCCATGCTGCTGTTCATCACTAAAGGAAGTCAGGACTGGAACTCAAGCAAGTTAGGAAGCAGGAGCTGATGCAGAGGCCATGGAGGGATGTTCCTTACTGGCTTGCTTCCCCTGGCTTGCTCAGCCTGCTCTCTTATAGAGCCCAAGAGCACCAGCCCAAAGGTGGTACCACCAATAAGGGGCCCTCCCCACTTGATCACTAATTGAGAAAATGCCCCACAGCTGGATCTCATGGAGGCACTTCCCCAACTGAAGAGCCTTTCTCTGTGATGACTCCAGCCTGTGTCAAGTTGACATACAAAACTAGCCAGTACAGGTCCTGATTTCAGATATCAGCACCCATGTTAAAAAAAAAAAAAAAAAAAGACAGGAGTATCTCAAACAAATCTGTAACCCCAGCATTATGAAGGAAAAAAACCAGATGGATTACTGTGGTTTACCTGCCAACCTATCTAGGAGCTCTACATTTAGAGAGAGACTGCGTCAAAGAAACAAGAAAGAGAGAAAGACACTCTATACCTTCTATGTTTTGAGAACAGCAAGCAGTCTAGTACAGTAAGAACAAAGAATGTTAAATGTAGCAGCTCTCTGTTATTTTGGACCTTACTTCTCAAATGAGACTGAAAAACCTTCAAGAAGAAAAAATGCTGAAAAGCACGCAAAAGGACAAGAGCACAACCTACCTTCTATTCCTACCACATGCTCTTCTAGAGGATGTGGGTTCAATTCCCAGCATCCACCTGGCAGCTTACAACTGTCTCTAATTCTAGTCCCAGAAAATCTAAAACACTCTTCTAACTCCTGCAGGCACCAGGCACATGCGTGTACACACACACACAGGCAAAACACTTAACATACATAATTATATATACTATAATTTAATGTGTTGTATTTATATATTTATATCTTATATATTATTTTTTAAAATAAATAAACAGGACACATTACTGAGCATCAGCCATACTGAGAATCCTTGAATTACACAGAGATGCCAGGTAGATTAAATCAAGGTAGACAGAGCAAAAGAACCCATGGTAACACAATGACATGACATGCAAGACCTGAAATCTATATCCTGGAAAACAGTTGGGAGTAGAGAAAAGTATAATCTCTGAATAGTGAGGTCTGAGCTCTGATCTCAAACTATTTATTGATAGTTGATTTAGATTACTGAACTTGTTCATCTCCTTTCTTTTTATTTTTTAAGGATTTATTTATTTATTATATGTAAGTACACTATAGCTGTCTTCAGACACACCAGAAGAGGGCATCAGATCTCATTACAGAGGGTCGTGGGCTCCCATGTGGTGCTGGGATTTGAACTCAGGACCTCCAGAAGAGCAGTCAGTGAGTGCTCTTAACTACTGAGCCATCTCTCCAGCCCCTCATCTCCTTTCTTGTAAATGGGATGTTCTATATACCTTAGAATACTCTTAAATATTGAACAAAAACTACCAACCACTTGGTGTGGCAGCACATGTCTTTAGTCCCAGCACTTAGGAGACAAAGGCAAGAAGATCTCTGTGATTTCAGGCAAGACTAGTCCACACAGAAAGCTCCAGAACGCCAGACTATACAAAGACACCCTATCTCAAAACAACAACAACAACAAAACAAAACATCAACAAAAAAAAAAAAAAAAAACCACCCAGTCTATTAGAATCAGTATTTAAATAATTTCCCTTTCTTCCCAGGGTCACAGTGTTGAACTTTTGCATAATTAAGGAAGAGTGTTCCCAACCACAACAGCAGAGACTATGTGAGCAGCAGACCAAGACACCACAGACAAAGATAGTAAGACATCAATAATTCTATCTATATGCCCAACTCAGAAACTATAGCAGAACTCAGAAAAACAGACTTAAAACAGAGCCAGGATGTAGTTCAGTTGGTCAAGCTTGTCTAGTCAACACAGAGCCCTGGGTTTCATACCCAATATTACATAAAACCAGTCCAAGCTGGAAAGCTGGCTCAGATGGTAAAACAACTGCCACATAAACATGATGACAGGAGTTCAGTTCCCCACAACCTACATTAAGCAGATTACATCTATAATCTCAGTACTAGGGAAGCAGGGACAGGAGGACCCATAGGGTTCAATAGCCAGTCAGTCTAACCAAATCAGTGAGTTTCTGGTTCAGTGAGACTGTCTCAAAAAAACAAGGTGGAGAGAAATTGAGGAAGACATTAGTCATCAACCCCTAACCTTAGGCTCATGCACACACATGCATGCACACATACACACACACACACACACACACACACACACACTAAAATTTGAGTGCCTGTGAGAGGTAGCACATACCTATAACCCTAACATTCATGAGGTAGAGGCAGGAGGACCAGAAAAGGTCATTCTAAGTCACAATTTAAAGCCAGTCACTATTATATGAGACTCTGTCTATAAAATAATAATAATTTTTAAAAATAAATAATAAAGTCTGGAGAGATAGCTCAGCATTTAAGAACACTGGCTACTCTTCTAGAGGACTTGGGTTTAATTCCCAGCACCCACATTGCAGCTCACAGCTGTCTATAACTCCAGTTCTAGAGGATCCAACACCCTCACACAGATATACATGCAGGTAAACACCAATGCACCTGAAACAAAAATAAATTAATTTTTAATTAAATAAATAATAAAATAAAACTAGAAATACAGTTGAGACAATTAATAAGTCCATATATTCAGTTGTACTAACAAATACAAGATACTGAGCTCCAAAAACTGAAGCAAAAACTTCTGGACCATGCAAATAGTTCAAGCAGTAAAGTACTTGCCATACAAGCCTGACCACCTGAATTCAATCCATTTCTGTAGCCCTGGCTGTCCTGGAACTCACTCTGTAGACCAGGCTGGCCTCGCTCAGAAATCTGCCTGCCTCTGCCCTCCCAGAGTGCTGGAATTACAGGTGTGCAACACTACCGCCCAGCTCATTCAGTCTATTAAAACAAAAATATCATAGGTAGAATGATTTAAACAATAACCATTCATTCTCATAGTTCTGGAAATTGGTAAGGGCCAACATCAAGTCACCAGCAGACTTGGCATCTTGACTTACTTTCTAGTTCAAAAATTCTTCTCACTGTGTCTGTCCCTGGCAGAAGGGGCAAGACAGTTCAGTGAAGTTTTTGTTGTTGTTTGTTTGTTTGTATTGTTTTAGGACACTAATCCCCCTTAAAAGGACCCACACTCAGGACCTAGCAAATGATCCACCCCTAACACTATCACATGGCAGGGCTAGGATTTGAAAATGACTCTGGGTAGGGCACAATCAGTCACAACATTCTGCTTCCACACTCCCAATTAAGCATGTGCTTCTCAGATGCAATATAAATTCATAACAACGCAACAAAGCAAAGGTTTTTTATATTCATTCCTTATATTTTGTTCCACCAATTTGAAAGTCTTAAAAGTAAATATCTTGATCATCAGATATAGATGAAAGTCAGTGTACAATTCACCCTGAGGCAATGTGCTCTTCAGCTGTGAACCTGGAAAACTAAACCCTCCTTATCATCACTAGAACACACCCCCTTAGGATTCTCTTCCAAACATTCAATGGGGATAGGGCTGGGAAAACGTCCATTAAAATGTGCATACAAAGTAAAGCCTGTGTGGTAAGCCTTTAATCCCAGTATTTATTGAGGAGGGAGAAACTGGTGTATCTCTGAGTTTGAGGCCAACCTGGTCTACAAAATGAGTTATATGCAGGGTTACAGAGTGAGACCTGTCTCAAAAAACAAAAAAATTTGAAAAGACTATGCCGTTCTTGCTGGACATATAGGATTCTTGCTGAATCCATATAGGGTGGCTCACAACCACTTATAATTCAAGCTTCAGGGGATATAATGCCTCCGAAAACACCTTGCACACACATGCACATACCCACACCACACATACATATACACACAAACACACTCATACACATAATTTTTTAAAAAATCTTAAAGAGAAATACAATGGTGCGGACTAAAAGACTGGCTTAGTAGTAGAGCTCTTGCATAGTATATTCAAGATCCTGAGCATCATAAAACTAAACTTAAAAATACCTAGCATCATAAAACTAAACTTAAAAATAGGCAACAGCAAAATATACTACGGAAGAGTGACCTCAATTATAACAGTCTATGTCAAAGCACACCCAAGACTTGCCCTCTCAGATTAAGTGACACTGTCCCTATGGCTTTAGACAGATGCCATAAGGCTGCTGAAAGCAAAATAATTAGCCTCCTTTTTGAAAACAAGGAGCCAGCTCTAATGATCTATGAATCACTGTCAGATCATTCTTGTCTTGTCTTCAAGTACAGTACCTGGCTTCTGCTGAGATAGCTAGCTGACTAAGATGGTGTGGCTCACCCTCCTTATCATCACTAGAACACACCCCCTTAGGATTCTCTTCCAAACATCCATCTCTCTCTCTCTCTCTCTCTCTCTCTCTCTCTCTCTCTGTCTGTCTGTCTCTCTCTTCCCCCTCTCCCTTCCTCCCTCTATTTTATTGGCTATTTTCCTTATTTACATTTCAAATGTTATCCCCTTTCCTGGTCCCCCACCCTAGAAACCACCTATCACCTATCCCATGCCCCCTCCCCCTGCTTCTATGGTGGTGCTCCCCCACCTACTGGCCTCACCGCCCTAGCATTCCCCTGCACTGGGACATCAAGCCTTCACAGGACCAAGGGCCTCTCCTCCCATTGATGCCAGACAAGGCCATCCTCTGCCACATATGCAGCTGGAGCCCTCTCTTTCTGTTTCTCTATAGCTCTATCTTTCTGTCTCTTATGGGTAGCCAGAGACTTTCCAAATCTTTAAGTTTCAGGTTTATTGTTTTTTCTTTGAAATTGTTTTGCTTAAAAATACCTTGAGTAGTTTATTTCCTCTACAATTTACTAAAACCAGGAAGGAAGAACCAAGCTACACCTTCAGTAACTTTGCTTAATTAAGGCTTATGAGGTGGTTCAGTAGTGAAAACGACTTATTATCAAGTCTAACACACTAAATTCAATCCCCAGGGCTTATATAGTGGAAGGAGGGAACCAACCCCTAAAAGTTATCCTCTCACCTCCATATACTTACCATGGTGCAGATGCACACACATGGGTGCACACACACACACACAAACACACCCACACACACACACACAGAGCAATCAATATACATAATTAAAAATTGTTAAGAAATTACCTTAGCTAAATGTTCCATGTCTTTGCATGTAAGTTCTTCTTTGCACAAAACAGAAAATGAACACAATTTAACCAATTTCTTCACTACTTTAGAAGAATGACCTTTCCTCCAGTTTCCAACACTTTTCTGATTTCTAAGACCTTATCAGAATCATCTTTATCAACCAGATTTCCCAGAGCATCCTAATGAGGATTGTTCAGTATTAATCCTCATTATCAACTGAGACTTTCTCTACAACTTTTTTTCCTTAAATCTCATCAGGAGAAACTTTAAATGTCTATTAATGACAATTAAGGTTTTTCTGGTACATGCATCTAAATTACCCCAGGCTGGCTTCATTGACTCAGTTACAAAGCCACATATCCTTCTTAGTTACAATTTGTCTTAGTCATTTATACTGCCGTACTAAAGATACCATAAACCCCATACTTTAAAAAATAAATATTACCCGGGCAGTGGTGGTGCACACCTGTAATCCCAGCACTCTGGGCGGCAGAGGCAGGAGGATTTCAGAGCCTGGTTTAACAGAGTGAGTTCTAGGACAGCCAGGGCTATACAGAGAAACCCTGTCTCAAAAAAAAAAAAATCCCAAAAAACCAATAAATAAACAAATAAATAATAAATATTTACTTCTCATAGTTCTAGAAGTCCAAAATCAAGGAACTGATATGTCTGGTCCCCAGTGGGGGTCCATTTCCAGGACAGGGGATTACTGCCTTCTTTGCTATGCTCTTCCATGGCAGAAGAAGCAGGGATGCTCTCTGAAGTTTCAGTTATAAGGGTAATAATCACATTCATAAAGGATCAATCTAATCATCTGCCAAACCTAATCATCTACCAAAGGCCCCACCCTGTAACATCACATTAGGGTTAAAATTTCAAAATACCAATAATAATTCTCTAGCAGAGTCCTAGCAATCAAGGGTCTGGTGGTTATGAATCCAGGGATAAGAACAAAGACTGCAAGTTTTCAGCTGAGACAGATGTCCTCTGTGATTGACAGGTGGGGTAAACGCTCAAGGGCAGGCAGTTTCTAAAGGTGTTAAGTACTGTCACATGGGACCCAGGAATCTGATCTAGGGTGACCTTAGCACCATGGTTACCAAGAATGACATCATAACTCCTGACAGAGTTTCTCCAGGATAGGTAGGGACCACATCCAATAGAGTTTTATGTCCCCAGAGTCTGATTAAAACAGCTGAATATATGAACTAGCATAGACATAATCTAGTTCTTAAGACCTACTCTAGGCTTTTGAATATACTCTTCCTATTACCTAGAATCATCTTTCTGAATTCCATTTACATAGATAATTCTTACCAAGTTTTAAGTGCTATGTCCTCAGGTGTACCACCCTAATATTAAGTTCCCTGTTCTATGTATCTTTCCATTGTATCCCTTATTTCCACTGGATAACACTCATTAGACTTTTGTGATTGTTTTATTTTCTGGCTTCTCTACAAAACTATAAACTCTAGGAGAGCAGGAACCATATCTGTTTATCATATTTATCATTCCAACTGCCAGGACCTAAGATAGTAGTGGGCACAAAGATAGTATCCAATATATGATTGAATGAATAAATGAGTGAATGAATGAGCAAGCTCCAATCCAAAATAATTATGGAAAAGTTGAAATCCAAGGTTGTCAAGAGAGTCCTAAGTTAGCAACAGCTCATTTGCCAACAATCTTAAGAGCCTATAAATGCATATGCATGAAAGATAACAGTGCATTTATTAGACAAGCCAGTTTGACAGGGAGGAGAAATAAAATAGGTTTTATGAAACAAGCACTCACCTCTGAGTCCCATATATGCCATAGTAAGGGATATGATTGAGTTATTTATTTACATATCTGCCTACTTATTCATTCACCTATTGATTTAGAGGACTCATGGGACCAAGGCTATGGACTCCATATATAGTTAAGTTTGACCTTCAACTTCTGATCCTCCTACAGCACTGAGCTTTCAGGCACACAGCACTATGCCCAGATTATGCAGTGGTAGGGATAAAACTCAGCACTTCATGCATTCTAGGTAAGTACTGTAGCAACTGAGCTATACCCCAGCCCAGAATATAGCTTATTAACCTACAAGACAGCACTCTATTTAACCTGGATTCCTTCAGGTTTTATATCCCCACTGTAAGTATCATCTTGTCCTGTCAATGGGTAACTTTTCTTTCATTTATTTCATTTTCTTGAGCTAAACCTATAAATCAATACAATAATACAGATGTCTCCAAGGATATTTGTCCAAATGATATTAGCTCAATTTTACTACAGAAAGTTATTAACATGGAAACTATCTTAATTTAGGAAAAATAAAATCAAAAGATCTGAATAAAAGTCCACATGACTTTAAGTTATCTGGTCAATCTTTTTTTTTTTTTAAGTTTTAGTAATTTCTGAAAGTTGATATAACCTTTCTCAAAAGGTTGTAGGATTGTGGTAACACATGAGAAGCACCCAATAAAGCATGTGACATGTAAGTGCAGACCCAACACATCTACTTTAAAGAAAAAGGGTAAATCATCCCCAGAACACAGAGTATGGCTTCCTCCTAAATACTAAGCACTTTCACTTGACCTAAAGCCATGCAGAGACCCAAGAGGCCAGAACCTATTCACATGGACTTGAAACTGCACTGCCTCCTAGAACAGGATGGACAGACTGCCCTATCTCCATCCTCCTTCCAGCTACCTACCTGAGCACTTCAGACATTACACAGGGGCAGGGTAGGGCATGAGGTGCTCCCAGAACTTCAGATCTATTATTAACCTGGTTGGTCACCTGTCCAGAGAGGCAAAGAACTATTATCTGTAAACTACAGTTCAAGACAAGCAAGTAAGACTAGGTGTTTCAGAACAAAAGAGCAGACCAGTGTCTGCCTGAATAATGAAATGAGGGGACTGCAAAGTAACCAGAAGTTAAAAAATAAAAGGATTCAGAGATGGTGACTCTTCCAAACAGTTGAGGGAGGAAACTATACCCCAATCTTGATAGCTTTAAGATATAGTAAGCCTAAGATAGGCTTTAGCCTTTGATATATTTTACTTTGCCCCTCTAAATCCCTCAAGGGGTTAGGAGATGCTCATTCAGTGAAGTGCCTGTAGCACAAGCATGAGAACATGACTTCACATCCCTAGGACCAACCCAAAAAAAAAAAAAAAATCCAAGTATATTACTTAAAGCCTGTAATCCCCAGACTACGGAAACAGAAATGGGGATCCCTGTGATGGTTATTCTGGGTGTAAACTTGATTACATCTGGAATGAACTACAATCCTGAAATGGAGGACACACTTGTGATTCAGATATGAGGCATAGTGACCATGAAAAGCTTAGGCCCAGGCAAGGTAGGTAGTACACACATTTATCCCAGGAGACAGAGGCCAACAAATCTCTGAGTTCAAGGCCAGCCTAGAACAGAGCAAGTTTCAAATCTAGGTGTAGTAGTACATACCTTTAATCTGGGTCATACCTTATGCTAGAGGCCTACATAAGGACCATAAAAGAAGGAAGGGCTCATTTTTTTCTTTGCCTACTATCATTCACTTGCCAACACATCTGTTGGAACCTACTTCTTCAGGATTCCAGCTTATACAGAAGACCAGCTGAAATACATAAGCTCGTGGGACTGAACAACTACTAGGCTTTTGGACTTCCCACTCACAGCTGCCCACTGTTGGGTTAGTTGGACTGTAAGTCATTCCAAAAAATTCTCTTAATATATAGAGACATTCCATAAATTCTGTAACTCTAGAGAACCCTGACTAATACAATCCCTAAGCCAGTTAATCTTTCCTGATGGGCAAGCTCCAGTTCTATAAGAAACCCTATCATTCATAAACAAACAAACAAACCTGCTGGTAACTCCAGCTCCAGGCAGATTCCACAACTCTGGCCTTAGTGGGTACTTAAGTGCATATCAGACAAAAACACATATACATTATTAAAAATAGTAAAAATAAAATTTAAAGAATAATTTATTTAATTTTATATGCATTGGTGTTTTGCCTACATGAATATCTGTGTGACGGTGTCAGACCCCCTAGAACTGCAGTTATAGACAGTTGTGAGTTGGCAAGTGGGTCCTGAGAATTGAACCAAGGTCCTCTGGGAGAACAGCCAGTGCTTTTAACTGAGCCATCTCTCAAAACCAGTAAAAATAAATTAAAAAAGAAAAGAAAAAAGTAAGGCAGATAGCAACAGTGGAAGACATACAAAGTCATTATCTGGCCCTTACATATACATAAACACACACAGAAAGAAA